>NC_133972.1:53024192-53324192 GCF_047716275.1 Strix uralensis | reverse complement strand
ATTTTGAGTAGATACACGTAGAGGAGTGCTAATCCTTTAATGGTTTCTGGTGGTGTTCTTCAGCATGCCAACTCTTCAAACTTCAGAGTGATATTTCTTTTAAAAATAAATGTTGATGTTTAGGCTGAAGATCACTTTGGACCAGTGTTTGCTGTTGTGTACTTAATCTTCAGAAAATAATGCACATAAAATGTTTGAGACACTGAGGTGAAGAGTTCTCAATGGTTTAGAAGTATTACATCTATCAGAAAGCATTTTTACATGCAGACACAGTGCCTATCTTTTTTTTTTTTTTTTTCCAATCCTGATTTTCCTCCCACTCTCTCTCACCCATACTGGCCCTTCATTTTCCTCCACACTCTTGTTCCCCCAGATTAATTCACCATAACAACAGAAGCTCCTTCCTGTTTGAGCAGTTGTGTTCTGTTGATTAAACAGGGCTTTACTTCTGGAAATAGTTCAGTTGTCTTAAATAATGTGCACACCACTGTTTCTGAACATTTACATTTGTCCAAAGCAATTTTTTGCTCAAATGCAGGTGCTGTTCCTTAATCTAGCCTCTCTGGTGTTATCAAAATACTGATTATCAGCATTTTTTAAACAGTATTTTGATGGGTTTGTTTTTCTACTTTAAACTGGTTTCTTCTGTTTCTGTAACTGGTGATTATTTTTTTTAATGCTACTGTCTTGACATTAAATCAAGGTCCCATGTTCTCTTAAGGTTTTACTTTTCATGCTAACAAATACTCTGTTTTTTCTTAGATGTTTACTTCAATTTTGTGAGAAACCTGTTTGTTCTCCCTCTTTTATTGATCATTTCTCCCATACAGTTTATTTGATTATTGGTTTTGTAATGAACTAAGTGCTTCATTTTTATTCATCAAACATTAATCTTAGTTATGGCTTTATTTAAAACTGTTGCTTACTTGGAAGTACAGAACCTCTTTCAAATTTGGTTCCAACTGGATTACCCTGCTGAATTCCCACCTTCACACGAATTTCTCTGCTTCAGTGCAAGAGAAATTCCACTGAGAAGGGGCATGATATAAACAAATGAGTTGGTTTTTGTTGGGTTTTTTCTTTTTCTTTTTTTCTTTCCCCCTGCTTCATGGGGAGGCATCCTGCCAGAGCTGACACTTTGAATGGCATGCCCTGTTGCCACCATGCCTCTTTCCTACCTGTAGAGGGAGGAGTTGAACATCTCAGCTGTCGGCCCAGCATCTGAGCACTGGTACCATGGGTCTCATATCTCATTACTCACCAAATAGGTACGTCAGAGAAGAGGAGCCTACAAGTGCTTCCTGGGGAGCTCTGTGCGCTAGTGTAGCCGGTTGTAGCTGTTGAAGCCTTTGCCAGCCTCTTAGGTTGCTGAGTGTTTTCTAACCACAGAAGACTTAATTTAAAATAAAGCTCCATTCTGCTCTAAACCCATCTGGTTTTCCTACCAACAAGCAACAAAGTCCCTTCTCCTATGTAAAACAAAAACACAGTAAGCCAACCCACTGCCCCCACCTCAGCAGAACAAAATTACAGAAGGTGTTCTCTGTGTGAATATTGAGTATTGATGTTGCCACATTTTTGCCACTTGGAAAGTAGTCGTCTTTGCTCTGTGTCAGTGCTGCTTTGCTGCACTTGTTGTAGCGTTCTTCTCTTTAGAGGAGTTGTCCAGAATCCTGCAAAACATCCCCTCTACTTCTGGTAGTGTACTTTTTAAAAGATAACTACTGAATTTGAGTCATGCTTATTTGGCAGCAAGACGAAAAGCTCCATTTTGTGTGCTCCCCAAGTGAAGTGGAGCAATTCCCTTCGCATGCACACCCTGTGAGCTTCCAGGCGCATGGCCTGGGCTCGGCTTTTTATTCAGCTAAACACAGCGTCATGCTTTTTGATCCTCGATTGGCCGACCACGAATTCAGCCTTGTTGGAAACACAAGCTTGAAGAAGGTTCTTCTGTGTGTGTGTTCTTGTTGTTCTTTACATACTTTGTTTTGTGGTCCTCGTTACTGACGGCTGCTTTTGTTTGTTTCCTTTTTTTTTTTTTTCCTTTGTCTGTTTGACTTTCCCGGTATGGTGTGTGTGTTGCTACCAGTTTCTATTGCTCCACCCCCTCCCCCTATGCCTCAGTTGACTCCACAGATACCTCTCACAGGCTTCGTGGCCAGGGTGCAGGAAAACAGTAAGTTTGGACAAGCTGAGCTGTTAAAGGGTAGAGCCTACTTTCTTCTAGCATGCATGGCTGGCAAGTCAGACTCTCTTTTGTTTCCTTTTCCAGAAGCTAATACCATCTTGCATTCTAGTGTCAATATGCTATTGGAGCTGAAGGGCACACTCTTCAATATTTTATAACGTGCATGATTATTACTGACCCATATAAGTTCTGAACTGCAAATTTATTATAGAAATACAGTGTGAAATATGTGGCATATGATTGGTGTGAATATAGAAATGTATCTTAATTACAAATATTAATTTCATGTTGAATCATCCTGCTTGAGGCTTTTTCACTAGGATAATTGATTAGTTTTTATTAGAAAGGCTTATGTAGACTGTCAGAATATGTACTGTGTAACCATTGATTCTAATACTGTAGTAATTTTCAGGAAGCTGTACAGTCAGTTGAAAATGTGCAGTCTTATGATCTAATGCCATTACAAAGGAGCTTGTAAGGTATTTCTCCTCTCGGCAGCCTTTCATTCTCCATTTGTGTTCTCCAGCCAGATTTTCCTACTGACCTTGCAGCATGTTAGGTTTGTGAGAGAAATGCTCCCTGGCTATGATCTGTGCTGCAAGGTATTTTATACTGGTAACTCTGCTTTTACCATTCTCTTGATTCATTTCAGGTGAGTGTTACTGTTCCAAATGCTAGTGCAGGTGTAAAGTTGTGTTCCTGATCTGGGGACATTTTTGCTGTAGGAATATGTTGCAGTTCTGTAAATAACAGAATGAATGCAATGTAGCTAGTTCATGAAGCAAGTATAAAATGTTTTTAAAGTGTTTGGGAGCCATAGCAAAGTTTGCCCGGATCCCAGGGGTTACTACTACATAGTAGCTAGGGAGCTCCAGCGTACATTAGGAGCCCCCAGATGTGACTAGTGCTGCTGTTCAGCTTCCCATTAGAGCTTTTAAGTGGTCATGGTCTGAGCCTTCCCTAGAGATAGGACACATCTCTCGAAAAGAAGGTATTTTGGTGTTGTGGTAGGTAAATAGTAAGAATGTTGTTGAAATAGAATAGTATGCCACAAAATTGTGTTAACAAGCCTTTCCAAGATTCAAAGTGTAGAGGTAAACCTACTGAAGATGAAGGTTACAGAATGTCTTCACTTGCAGATAAACTTGAGAAAATTGACACCTGCTTCTGAATTGTTCCGAGTATTGTCCTCCTGGAGATAACACAGCCCTTGGGAGAGCGGAGGTGAAAGGGACAGACTTATTCATGTGTGCAACAACAAAATGCAAGCTGACTTGTGAATGAGATTGCAGCAAAAAATAGCTGAAGCTTGAAATCTGGTCTTAGGAATTGTTCTTTTTATTTTCTTTCTTTTAACAGTCCCTCGGGTTTGAAAGTTATGTAACGAGTATGGCTTTGAGCTGCTGCTGCCTCATTTCAGAGGCAGGGGTGCGTGTGGCAGTCTGTGCATACGCTCAGCAAAACTGGCTGTAGAGGCTGTTGTTGAGTTTTGGCAATGTGTGCTAGACTTTCATCTGCCTCATTTTCTGCAAGAAGTCTACGGGGGAGTGGAGTTAGGGAGACTTGTGGGTAGGCTTGTCCTGTCCTTATCATAAAGATCTGTGGGTTTGGAAAGCAACATCCTCTGCTCTGTGGACTTCTTTCAGAGGACAAGGACAGAGGGCTTAGAAACTATGCAACGCCTATTCTTTTTTCCTGCGCCCTGTGCCCAAACTGTGGGTATCTCCTTCAGAGAGGTTTTCCAGTGTGTCCGGTGCCCAGGGACAACTGATTGAATGTAAATTGCTGTACTGTCACACCCCATCCTTTCAAAAGGAGTCTGCTGGCCCCCATTTAAAGAACAGGGATGTGAATACATACAAGACAAGATGTCTCAATTTGGAGATGTATAAATACTGGTCCTTTTACCCTTTCTCATTTAGTATGATTTTTCTGTATGGTTTTTTTTTTTCCTCCCCTAGGAAAAGTCATGCTATTCTAGAGTCTGCCTGTTTTAAGTTCAGAATCAAGAAAAGTCTAGGTTAAAATTCAAGAGGCGGGGGGATACTTCCATGGAGTGGCACTTGTCTAATTTTCTGTTCCATTCTCTCCCCTTGTTTAAATGTGAAGTTGAATTGTTTTAAATGTTTCCCATAAAGCATGCAGTTTCTGCACTGCATCTCAGTTAGGGTATGTGTTGGCACTTTCACACTTGCATTTCCTGCCTTCTTTTCTTCTTTTCAAATAAGCAACTTAATTGTTGAATAAATACAACTTTTTGCATTTCTTAAGGTAAGGATTTCTCAAGATCTCAAAGGATTGTTGTTTCAATACTGTTGGTTTTTTTTCCTGGCTGCAGACAGAAATTAAGGGGAGAAATACATTTTGTGAAAGACATGCCGAAACTACTGCACAAAACCAATCCGTTCATAAACAGTGTTGTCGTGTCTGGTGGATTAATGAAGCCTGCCTGCGAGTGCAATTCAGTAACACTGAAGATATAGCGTTCACTCAGCCAAAGACTTTGTTAGTCTGTCTCCAGGTGACATAAATGGGCTTCTGTATGGGAGAGGAATCACTAATAATACAGTGGCAGCCAGTCTTACTGATGGAGAGTGCTGTGGCATGTTCAGCTTAGCTGGTCAAGTTGAAGAGGAGCTGGGCTTGCAGGTGAAGAGTAGCATGAGCTCTTCAATGGATAGAGAGCAGGCTGGGTGCCAGGGCTTGAGGCAGCCTCTGCCCCAGCAGCTCCTGCTGGCTTCTGCCCCTTCACAGCCAGAGATTTGGCTTCCCCTATACCAGCACAGTCGGTCTGACCCAGCTAGGACATGGGAGTGATGCTCAAGCCCCTTGTCAGGGGCATGTGGCTGAAGAGCAAAGGTTAGTCACTGCTGGGGTAGTGGCCAGGTGAAAGTTAAGAGCATTAAAGCAAACAGAAACCCTATTTCTAATCTCCAGTGCCACTGTAACTAGCAGTAGCTAAAGCTTCACTCAGTGTTGTTCTTTCCTTGCCCTGTAGCTTGGCTTTCTTTTCAAAATTAATGTAGTGTCCTGGAGCACATGCCCAGCCTGATGGCTCCTTTCAGTCAAATCCTTTCTAGAGCAGTTTTCAGCCTGTGTTTTCAATGTGCAGGCTCCCAAATCTCCTGTAATTAAATCTGTATTGCTGTATAACAAAGTTGAGTTTAGTGAGAGCAGCTTCCTTTCAATGACTTCTGGCTTCATAGTTCTTACACCTTGGTCCGTGTGTAGTGGACCACAGTTCCCAGTGAATGGGATGAGTGACTTGATGTCTTGCATCTGAGCGTGCGTGCTCTCTCTCTCCTTTGCTGCCAGCTGCTGTGAACGTTACTGAAAACTAATTTGATGAACTGATTTTAAGAGTGATTTGTACCATAATGCCTTTCTCTTCTTTCCCTTTCCCAAAGCAACTTGCAATTGTGCTGATTGGAGAATCTCAGGGCAGGGATTTGACATTTTGGATTATACACTTAATTCCTTGAGCACTTTTTCCCCCCAAGAGCAGCAGCTGCCTGTTGTAGTTTTGCATTTATTAATTGAATCCTGGATGTGTGCACTCACACAAGCTAGTCTGCAAGATAAGGATCTGTATGAAGCTTTTCTTCTGCAGAACGATTAATTGGCCTTTTCTTACCTGGTTAAACCTTAAACACTATTCTCTTCCCTTTTTTTATGATCCACACCAGATCTTTCTGTCCCCTTAATGCTAGCTCTAAGAGAGGGAATCCAAGGAAGCAGTGTTCAGAAATAAAGTGATTGTTATAGACAAAGGATTTGTTAAAAAAATAATCAAGCTGCTGGTCCAGTCCAGAGGCCTGTTACTGCCTGGCTCAGAGGGTGCCACTCGGAGTCCTCCCATAGCTAACCGCTGCAGCTAGCCCCTCAGCGCATGGACGTCGGAGCAGGAAGCTTTCCTCTCTGCTGGTGTTCAGCTTATGCCCTGCAGCATGTGCTTTGACTCTAGTAGCATTTATACATAGATTTGACCACTAATAATACATGTAGTTGTATGTTGTAGCTGTTAATACAAAGCCTTTGTTTCTAATCAGTGCATGGTATTATAGTGCATGCTATGTGTCTTGTCCCCCCACCCCTTTTATTTACAGTGTACAGCCTCAGGTTTGTTTGCATCTCCACACTGTTTTGATTTAAGAAAAAAAATAATCTCCAAACGTTTCTAGTTGCTGATAGCCCGACTCCTCCCCCACCACCGCCTCCCGATGAGATGCCAATGTTTGATGACTCTCCTCCTCCTCCACCCCCACCCCCTGTGGATTATGAGGATGAGGAGGCTGCTGTTGTGCAGTACAGCGATCCCTATGCAGATGGAGATCCTGCTTGGGCACCTAAAAACTATATAGAGAAAGGTAAGAGAAGCGTTGCAACTCTGTGTTGCTGCAGTATCAGAGGATTAATGGTATCTAAAGGGAATGAAGGACTTAGCTTGGGTCTGATGAAAGCTGTCATTGTCCCTGCTAAGTCATAACTTAAACCATTCTTTTCTTAGTTTGACTGTGGCTACACTTAATGTGATAAAAGATAATCCTTCTTTGGCAGGATTATAAAATACCTTCAAGCATTCTAGAATGGATTAAAAAAAAAATCCTTCGTTATGAGAAGCAGATGTAAATCGGATGGCTTTCATCTTTGCTGAGCTGCCGGACTGTCTGTCACTACCTCAGGATTGCTGGGCAATCATCTAGCAATAGTGTCACAAAAAGGCCAGAAAGTCCGAGCTCTATTTATCCCATCAAACTAGATAGCTAGAGTGGATCATTAGACTTTCAACTATAAAATGTAGTGAGGCTTCCTTGGGGTGACCCTAGATCAGCAGACTATCAGCTGTGCTTAGGTATGAACTCGTATAGTAAATGTCTCTTCCCAAGAAGAATTGAAGTGCTGATTTCCTGCCTGGAGAGTTGTCCATGTTCTGACAATGACCGTTTTGTCACCAGTGTGTGTGAAATTGGGTGGGGTGCCTGTGATACCTGTCTTGGCAGAACTGCTGTGTTCCATCGTCATGCCTAGCTGGACCGTGTGCAGGACGTACCCATGGGATGAAAATAACAGATACACTGCCTCGTTATTTGCTAGGCATTAAGACATCAGATTTCTGAGAATATGTTTATGTAAAATAGTATGTTCTCGGAACTCATAATACGGATCAATTGCATAAATCCACGTTAACTCTTTTGAAGGGTAAGGCTGTGATGTCCAGAGTTTGTGTATTCATAGCGGTAGTTTTTAATTCCAGTATTATTGGTGGTGACATTTACTTTCCTTAGGGAGATCTCTGCTTTGTTAACTGCACACAGTGAGCTGGAGGTTGGTAAGAGTAATGCATTCACCAAGCAGGTACTAAAAAATAGCTGATGTTGCTGTAAATTCACTTCTGCTTTTTTCTACAGCGACTTTTATACTTGCACTCATTGTAGATCCTTGAAAAGTAATGCCAAAACTTAGTGGATAGAAGCTCTGTAGCGAAGACCATCCATTTCTGTATGGTGGCTTTAAGCAGCTATGTTTACAAGACCATACACTGCAGTATATACTATAGCTACAGCTGCAGGGGCCATAGTGTACAATTCATTTTCTGTTGGCTCATTTCCACAGAATGATTCATATTTTTTTCATGCTTTCTCTAATCAAGAAATCCCTACACAGGGATCCATCTATATGCTTTTGAGGTAACCTGCCCAGAAATGACTGCCACACTCCTGGAGCCAGTTATTTCATAGTTCAGCTTTTAAGTGTCCATATGCTGCACTTTCCTGTCGCAGTCAACTGTACCTCTCTGTCAGTAGTTTAACTGAGCGTTCAGTGTAGTCACCACCCACTTCTTACTGGTAGCTAATGTTGCAAGAAAAGTGAAATTTCATGTTCTGGACTTAATGTTAAATAGGGAAAGCATGTGAATTCATTATGGAAAATCCCAGGATAGCAAACTAGCCTTTTAAAAAATAATTGTACTTCAAAAAATGTTCATACTGCTGCTATTAATAAAATGCTAAACGTGTCCCTGTTCAATCCACAGTTGTTGCTATATATGACTATACAAAGGACAAAGACGATGAGCTGTCGTTTATGGAGGGTGCAATCATTTATGTGATAAAGAAGAATGATGACGGCTGGTATGAAGGAGTTTGCAATCGAGTAACTGGCTTGTTTCCTGGGAATTATGTTGAATCAATCATGCACTATGCCGATTAAAATCCTTTGCTTTTCAAAGTTGGGTCTTGTATTCAGTCATACCATGATTATTTACAAGGGGTAACTAAAAGCTAACAGACTTGTCTTAATATACTTTCAAAAAAACCGTGCCCATTTCTTCAGGCCATACTGTTTTAATGGTATGATTGAATGTCCATCTCTCTAAGTCTCTGGAGACAGAATGTCTTACCTGATGGCAATTTGTAAAACAAGCAACTGTCTATAACTGGTTATACTTATTTACTTATGCATTGTTAATTTTATGACCAGCCTAAATATTCTGGGGAAGTAGGGTATAATATTTAATGAACCATGATCAGATTGTGCCATTACATTTTTCAGTACAGCATGGTAACTAACACTACGTTAGACTAACATATTAAAATCTGGATGAGAAGTTTAATGTTAGTGCTGGTCATATTACTTTTTGTTTAGACTCTTTGCTCATTCTTGAACTCTATTTGTTTAAAGCATGCATACAAACTTATGTATTGAAATATACTTTTTTAAAAATCCAAGATGCTTCCAATTGTTGTAATCTTTACCTGGAGTATTCTCACTAAAGTCTATTACAATGAGTTGTTTGGGTCTAAGGTGTCCATGTGAATCAAAAAATGGGTGGTCTTATGTATGTGTAATTTGTACCCAAGTTTTTTTAATGAGTAAATTTACATTATGACTTTTTCCATTCATAAATATATAAGTGAACCAAAGGTCTTGTCCATTACTTTGTTGGTTGGCTTGGCAAAGAAGTTTGGAATGCTAACGTAGCAAAATCACGGCTGTGTTATCCCAGGCAATGTACTAAAAAGCAAATGTTTGTAATGTGACTTTATCACTGACAGAGGGCAAATAAATTAGATATGAAACCGGAATTACACAGTTATACATACTCTTAAAGGTTCTTTTCTTCCAAAATTAGTTTTAGCAAGGATTCCTGCTTGAATCTAGTTATCTAGATGCAGTTTGGACACTATCTGTACCTGACACCTCTCAGTGGAAACTGTGTCTGGCTTGGTGCCATGCCCACCTGAGCAGGAAGGGCAGGCTCTCCTCAGGATACCACAAAGGGGGAACACACGTGACAGGAACTTAACCACTGTGTGAAGGGTTTGCAGGCAGAGAGAGCTAGAGACGATGAACTTCCCAGCTCAACAAATTTTGAGGCTTAAATAACTGAAAAGGAATGTGGTAGCACTGGATAATTTAATTACTGTAAGAGGAATGTGTCTTAACTTCAAAGCAGACTTCTAGGAGGGTACTGAATATAGAAATGAGTGATGGAAGGTGATGGAGTTGAAGCTTTGACTGGCTGTTGAATCATTCATTTTTAGAGAGTTAGAAATACTGAGCCTTTCATTTTCTTAGCTGTAGCAATCTCAAATTCTGCAGCTTTTTCACTGCTAGCAGGTAGCAACCAACAGCATACCTGTATTTCATTACGAACTGGAAAACTTCTCACTGATGTATATAACCAATCCAAGTCTACGTATGGTCTTTTATAGTAAACCAATTGCTGTATACACAGTTCCAGGTGCTTCTGTAGTTTAACAGCCAGAAAAGCATTCAAACCATCTCTCTTCACAGACCTTTATCAGACAGTAACATGCATGCTCTGTTTATTAGTGTGGACAAGTGAAATTTGGGACAACTTCAGTTCTTATACACTGATTTATATTTATTCTCATTGTGGCCTTTGTGCATCAGCATGTAAACATCTTCCCCACCCACCCACAATTAATAGGCCCCACTAAAACAATTGTACAGCACAGTTTGATTTGCTCTGAATTGTATGGCCTCCCACAATAAAACACTTTAAACATTTTTTAAAAAAAAGTAGAACTTCCAAAAAAAAAAAGTGTTTTAAAAAAATAATTTTTGGTAGCCTGTGTTGGAAGCAAATAACTTGAAGTAAATTTAGGCACAGTCTGGTAAGTAGCTGCCAGAACGAGTGGAAGGAGTTCTCTCACTTGTCGCGCAGGAGTACCATTTCTGTCAGCTGAATGAGGGCTTCTCTTTCCGGGGATGGCCGTAGTTTACTGATCTCTCTTGTAGCTTCATGGCAGTAGCGCTGGGCGAGGTAGGTTGTTTGCTGCACACCATCACTCTTAGGTAAGAAGACAGTTAAAGGTAATGGATAACTAGTCAGCCTCCCTCCTGCCTTTGCCTCTTCCAGTTACAGGGGGAAGTTTTCAGGTCAGTAAGCACCCTGAACATTTAATTATAGTCTGAAGGGGAAAGGAAGAGGATTCATTCTATGCTCATTGAATCCTCCATCTCTTCCCTAAAGTGTCAAAATACTAAAACTTACCCATGCTGAACTTATGTATGCTTACAAAACAACACTGCTATTAATAACATACTACTCAACAGGATTAGAAACTAATGGTTTAACCCCTCCCCTCCTGCCCTAAAGTTATATAAGAAAACAGGCTATCCTGTAAAAATAAGTATTAATTTTGCACAGACAATTACTCAAAGTCTTTTCAGACCAGAGTCAGTTAATACTGATGTGGAGTGTGCACTGCAGTTACAAGACTGACTGGTAATTATGTGCTGCTTACATCAGTTGTTGGACACAGCCACTCTTCACCTGAAGGAACTGAGTTCATGCGTAAGCTTTTCACTTTTATTATGTGAATTTTATGCTATTAGAGGGGAAAAAAAAAAGAAAAAATAGCTCTTCAGTACCTAGCATTGCTGCTAAAACACTGTCCCACTAAGACAGCTGATGGGTACTAACTTGGTGTTGCACAGAGCACGCTACTTAACATGTATTTGAAAATGCAGCCCTGCTGTTTTACTTCAGAGGCAATGAATTTCAGGAGGGACAGCACATATTGGTATCAAGTATTTGGTATTAGTCCTACCTGCAACACATATTTCCGAGCACGTTCAACGTCTCCTGGCTTACTGAATCGTCTCATTATCATAGCATTCATTTCTGGAAACTAAGCACAAAGGGAGAAGGTTTTGTACTGTTTATTTGTTTTCCATGCAGCTGCTTGCCATGCTAAGGTCAAAAAAACCCAAAGCACAGACCTCTTCCCCTGCCACTTGTTCCTACGGATACAGCTGTAGGTTAATACCTGCAATCTGCATGGGACTGTAGTATAGCAAAGCCCAAGCATTTAAATCTTAAACTAGCTGGCTCTGTTGGCTGTAGCCAGGTGGTAGTAAAGAAAAATGCCCTATATTTTGCACTTTCATATAGGTGTTAACCACATTACAGCAACGATCGAAAAATAAAAGTTATAAAAATGTGAGCATTACATTAATGTTTAGTCTCCTAATTAATACTAAATTTAAGTATTAAATACTTCTGCTTAGTTTTATAACTGTTGTTCACACTTTCTGGGTTACTGAGATCTCATCCCCTCCGCTAGCAGTTCACCCTTCAATGGATAATAAAAGTATTTTTAATACATCAGATAAGCCTCATAACTGTCATTAGCACCTGTCATCCCACCCTGTGGAGCAGATGATCCACTGTGGTAATTTCTGATGTGGGTACTTCCAGGTGTTCAATCTGGTTCAGGTATTCTTTTATGACAAATGAGGGTTACTGTTGGCACACTTAGACATACCATCTCTTCCGCCACAGCTACAGCAGAGAACCCAGGAGGTTTCGTTCCATCTATATCGCACAGTCCAACCTGTAAAACCCTTCATGATATCTTTGACCGTTAGATCTATCCACTTAGGCTTTCCATTCTCTGGTATTTTACATACACAGGACAGATTTTTTATAAGAGGAAAATGACAACTATAAGGTATTTGGCTTTCAATCACGTGGAGTCTGTAGTTAGTACTGCACACTCAATCCCCTACAAATCAGGTAGATAACTGAAGTCGGTTGTCTGAGAAGGTCACTGCATCAGTTATCTAAAGATGCAGGCACTTTCCTCAGACTGCCCAAAAATAGAAAAACCTGGTGCTCAACAAACAAAGGCCACAACTCAAGGCAGCTACTCTGCAGAAAAATTCTTTTTAAAGGAAAGAGATGTTTGTTCATCTTGTCTGAAAGGGTTATAGTCAAACAAAGATTATTTTATTACTGTACTGTAATCAATGATCTGCTTTCCTTGCACACATTTGGTCCTCAAACTGTAGATCTACAAACCTGTTAAGGAACAAACGTAGCATCCCTCATTGTTGTGGCATTTCCCTATTACTCAGAGGTAGTCTTCTTGGAAGATACATTTAGAAGTTTATTGGTGACTCATACTTGGCTTTCTCTAGACCCTCGCTTTCTTCCCATGTAATGACAATTTAATTGCAATGTTCATATAATCCATTTTCACATTATTTACATTTACAATGATATAGGATGCATGTGTTTTCATGTTTTATAGTTAAGCACTAAAGGATATAAGAATCCCCAAACCTGTAATTAGCAGATCTAATGAGCAGTATGTAAGCATTTGACAGAAATGCTTATAATAAAAATAAACTCTAATTCTTCAACTGTACTACTTCAAGAGTGGCTTTAGACTGAGCATATACTAGTGTATTTCCTTAAAAACTAATAATATTTTTTTTACTGAATGAACTAACTTTAAATACTGAATAAATAGGTCTTACATCAAGCTAAACATTTTTTTGTATAAAGGCTACTCCTTAATATTCTAATGCTCAAAGGTGTATTTTAGAGGGAGAAGAGAGGACAAGAAGAAAAGAAGGCTGTCACTGAAGATCCAGAGCACATTAAGAACTAAAGTATGTTTGTCAAGAAGACAACGTGAGGATTACCAGATATATTAAAGGATATGCAGGATAGCAGCAAGATTAATTCCAAGAAAAAAAGACTGCCTATAACTGACAATTACATTTTGGACTGTCTTCAAGACCTGGCTCAGGAATTTTTATTCTCAGATACAAATAGATGAAACATCTTTTAGGAGCAGCACAGATAAGTGTCTGTTGTATCTCCAATTTTTTTTAGCACTTATATCACTTAAGTCTGTAGTGCTGTTCTTCCAGTTTCTTGAAAACAACAGGAAATTTTCAGCAAAGAAGCCTTTCGGTTAATGCAGAAAACTTTGCAAGATGGTCAAGTTATCTTTCAATGCAAAATCATACGCTTCCCATCTATCAAAGATATAAATGAGGAAAAGCGTTTAAAAGTGACCTACAAAGAACAAGCAAGTTTTTAAAATAGAACCGACAGATTTTCTTCTTTTTGTATTTCCATGTTATGAACTCATTTATCTTCTAAAGCTAATTAAATGACAGATGAAGTTGAAAGTCAGACAGCCAACCCAAACAAATGAATGAAAGCATAGTTTTAATTAAAAAAATTGGAATATTCAACACCCACAAGACAACCAGTGTCACCCATTCTCTGCCAAAATCAAGAGTATTTGCAACATGTCCTTGTTTCTCTGCACAAGTAGCTTTAACACACAAACAAACCGACCATTTCGCAATTGCATCCTCTTTCTGTACTCCAGTCTCTCACTGTTCTTTAGACAACTCAGTTGCCGATGACTAATAAGATCCTGCCGCTTATCAACAAATTCTGAAATAATGATTCAAGAACAAGTTTTTGAAGCCCCCAGGAGGAACCGAGAACATGGAGGAGGTTGTTCTCAGCATGCATTTGTCTGCATTAAGTGGCTGATGCTCTTTGCTTTCCTGTCTTCTGACATAAATGTTCTCGTAAATGCCCAAAGGATGAGGAAACAAACACATGCATATGTTCCACCTCCCTCCACCCCAGGCTCTTTAAGAAACAGGGAAGTAAATGTCATGGGTTTTGTGTTTATTTTAAAGTATTTAAAACTTTTCCCATGTCAGGCTCTGCGCAATTCCAATGAGAGATCACAGACCAGAGCTACTGGAACTAGTTGTGCCAGTTTCTGTATCATGCTGTGAAGTCCAGAACGTAGGAACGACTGCTTTCTAAGTCCCAAATCTTCTTCCCTCAGGTGAACCAGAAGCTTGACCAAGGTGCATTAAACCAGTTTCTTCCCCTTCGATGGAGTAGCACCAATTTTAATGTTTCTTTTGGTCCTGCAGGCACTTCTGTTTTCCTTGTACACCTCCAAATCATTTTTAAGCCACTAAAAATCTTGACCAATTTTAAGCTTATTTTATTTATGATACTGCTTTTTCTCTTACCCAATCTACTATTACATTTACCTCCAGGAGGGAAAGCTTCCTTGGATAAGACTCAAGGACAAAGAGGTGAAGAGATCAAGTCCAACAGAGGTGCCCACCTAAAAGCTAGGCAGATTTAAGTTCTTGGCTCCAGGATGGATACAAATCCCAGAACTTGGCAAAAAGCCTACACACATAGTCAAGCCTGGGGAGCCAAGATGTCTCAGGAAAAAACATAAGCAAGAAGCTACTTAGGAATAACCTGCAGAAAACATGCAAAAACTCTCAATACCTGCCCCTTTGCAAAGGTTAAGCACTTCAACTGGGGCAGCAAAAGACTAGTGCTGCTTTTGATACAAGAGCCTAATGAAAAGAGAACTTGTGTATGAAGGCATTTCTCAGTCTGAAAGAACATGCGAGTGCACACTAAATCCAGCTGATCTTGAACACTGATTTTTTTTCACACGTGCCCAGGCCATGCTCATCACTTACACTGTGGACTTGATGGGTTCGAGCTGGACCTCCATGAGTGCTGTGAAGAGCAGTGAACACCTTTTGCTTTGGGGAAATAGATTCCTGCTGACTTACCTGTCGACAAGCAAACAAGACAGGGCCTGTGGCTAATCCAAGCTTGAGATCTGCTGCTGTTGGTTTCCCCAGGTGGTCGGCACACGATGTAAAATCCAGCACATCATCTATTAGCTGGAAAGAGATAAACATACAGATTATTTTAAAACTTTTTTTTTTTTTTAAACAAGAACTAAATACAGAATAATCCTTGTTAAGAGAAGATTTATAAGAGGGATTAAGACAGCCCACTTTGATTTCTAAGGAAGAATTTAGATTCTAGATTTCCTTTAATTCAAGAAAAGCACTACCTGAAAAGCTATTCCAACATTTCTTCCATACTGGTATGCAATCTCATGAACTTTGGGATCAGGGCAGCCTAGAATTGAAACCTGAAAAGAAAGAAAAAAAACAACCAAACAAACAAACAAAAAAAACAAGTAAAAAGAAAGCTTTAGTTACCATCCACTTTTAGTCTCTGACCATAGGTGTGACATAGCAAACACAGACAGTAGGGATCTGGGAAAGGAAAAAAGCTGACTCGGTAGCACATTCTTGCTTATCTCTGTTCATGGATACACACAATTAGCCAAGCTGATTAGAAAACAAGGCTGAACAGCAGTGCAGTTTTAAAAATATATTCAAGTCTGAAAAGAGATTAGCTTTATTAAATATTTATCAGACTTAGAAATTACAATGCAAGGATGAAGAGAGAAGAAATGTGGAGGCACTGCACATGTCAGCTAGTAATCATATACAGTCCAGTGACAGGGGAATTAAATTTATTACATATATAAATAAGCCAGGGGATAACTGGAGGTCAGAAAACAGATAATGGATTTTACATGCCTCATAAAAGATCCACAAAACTGGATGTGTTGCACCCTCGTATAGGAGGAACAGTTGAGATAAGGAAAACTATTTTTAAGGGCAATGTTAACTGTAACTGAATTGCTCAGGAAGATGAGCTGATTAGCTTGCAGACAAAGGTATCAAAGGGATAATTAGCGGCAAAGACAAGACAGAGAATGAAAAAATTATACCAAACTAGACAAAAGTATCACTGAGATAAACAAATAAAACATTTTAACTGAGTACAGATAAAGGAATTTACTTGAGAGACAGAAGTTTTGCTGAATAAACTCCACAAAGCTTAAATACAGGACACAGTTAAGATTTGAGAATGAGTATCTTGCCTCAAAGTATGGGCACTTATGCTTTTGCATTTATGTATTGATTATACACTTTGCAAAATGAGGTTGGTTACATTTAAATACTCAGATTTATTTCAGCCTCCAATAAAGCAATTCGGAACAGGGAGCAAAAATCCATCCTGGTTTACTGCAGACATTCCAAAGCTGCTATGACTAATGGAAGGAGTGAAGATACATTTTACTTAATGTGACGCTAAAAATACATGCTAGGAAAACCACAACATGAAAATATCTGTGTGTGTGTGTGTGTGTGTATATATATATATATATATATAAATTCCTCTCTAAATTATGTAAGGTAGCATCATTAAAAAGAAAAAAAAAAAAAAAAAAATCAACCCCAAACTAAAAGCAAGTCCAGTAGTAGCTTTGAAGGTGAACATGAAGATGGAAGTAAGAAACAACATTATACCCCTAATAAATGTGATGCAACTCACACAAGATTAGAAACTATTTCATGCATCAGTGCATTTCGTAACTGAGCATCATAACGTTTCCCAGTCATAACCTGCAACCGTGGATAACAGTTAAAACCCAGGGGAATCTGGATGCCTGAGGCATTAGCAGCATCTCACATTTCCCGATTTTATTTAAAAGAGGAACATAGTGTAGCAGGAAAATAACGCTACTTATGTCTAATCATAAAAAGTCCTGAAGGCTATTAAAACAGAGTGAACTGCAAATATGAGATATTTAAATAGATGTTGCTAGGGACTATTAAACTAGAACATTTGCCCTTTTATCCTCCTTTTGATGCTTGGCTCTTAAGTCTCAGTATTTGCCGAAAGAGCTGACATCTTCTACTGCTGTACCATGCCTAGCAAACTTTTGGCTGCTTTTGTAATATAAATCAAATAATATCAGCGAGGCAGGGGGACTGTGTCTACCCTGTTTCAATGAAATCTTTACCTACCACCAGAGTTCATGTGAAGAATTAAAATATGGAATTCAGAAGAGCAGTGACAAAATTGTGATTAATGGCAAAGGGTCAGAGTAGGCACAAGTTGGTAGATGGGGCGAGGAAGTGCCATGTGAAGAGAAGAGCTTTCTCATTTAATCTGAAAGGTCAGAGCAGAGCTATTCCTGTAGGTGGGCAGTTTTCTGGGGACACAGACATTACCTATATGAAGAATCACAGCAGATTATGTACATTCAAAAACAGAGGCATGAGTTACAGAATGTAACACAAGAAAAATTCATCAATGCAGAATTAATTCTTGCATCTTTGCAAGAGAAGACCTTCATAGCTCCTTCAGGTTATGAACATTTCTGAAGACAAAAAAAAAATTTAAAAATCCAGGAGATTGATAAGCCTATCACACCTCAAGTGAGCAACTCTGTGGCCACGACCACATCATAAACCTGCAACATGACTGGGTCTTCATATACCAGGGAGTTCTTTCAGGAGCCAATTTCTCAAATTGCTCTTGCAGATTATTGCCCCCATCTGGACACTCACTGGGATGCAGGCAGGCAGCCCTGTCCCAGTCAGCCTGTCACTGAGTGATGAAGTTTAACTGAAGCCACACTGGGATAACAGCGTGCATTTACAAATACAAAATCAGGATAACAATGTCAATATAATGATATATGTTCAAATGATAAAGCTCACCCTTTGAAAACATCCTATAGCTCCCCTGGTATGACTGGTTGATTACAAATTTAATCTTGCAAGAATTCAGAATTCTCCTTCACTAAATCCTGATGAAAAATTCTTCCTAACACCAAGTGGAACAAGTTCTTTAGAAAGGTTTTTGAATTCTGTAAAGCAATTCAATCTGCTTGGCATTATTTCAAACACACTTTTTAAAATAAAAAATTGTTTCTACTATTTTATGTTACATGAGAGACTATAAACCAATCTTGCCTCTTTACTGAGTTTCACATCCATAAAACATTCTAACAACAGCTCTGGGCAGATACACCCTGCTCTATTATTTATCATGTGAGAATATGGCAGCTGGAGTTGAAAGCACTTGCACATCTATATCAGTGCCCTTTAGGTCAGAAAGGAAAACCTGCTGCTGGGCAGGGATATGCTTGTGTGAACAGTACAAGAGGTGTTTGCTCTCATACTCCTGGATTTGTGGACACCATGGAAAGGAAAAGGCTCTAAAACCTTCCCCTTTTCCATGCTTTCTCCTTCATGCCCATCTCCTGAAGCAGTCGGGATTCTGCCTTCTCATTTGTGGCTCATCCACCTGTTTTTCCAGACAGGAGCACTGTTCCGCTTTCCAACAGAATTGCAGCATAGTTTAGGTTGGAAGGGAACTCTGGAAGTTATTTGGTCCAGTCATCAGCTCATAGCAGAGTTTACTGGTTGCTCAGGGCTGTGTCGAGTTCTGAGCCTCTCCAAGGATGAAGATCCCACACCCTGTCTCGGCAACCTGGTTCCAGTGTTTGACCAACTTCAGTGAGAATTTTTTCTTAATAGCTAACAGAATTTTTCCATGGTACAGCTTGTCCCTTCCCTGCTCATGTCTCCATCATCTCTATGCCCTCCCATTACATAGCTGGAGACAGCAAGAGGATTCCCCCCTTAGCCTTGGGGGACTAAAACTAAACCAGCTCTTGGCATATCATTTGCTCCAGCCCCCAGCCATCATGGTGGCCCTTCACTGAACTCACTCCACAGTGTGAATGTCTGTCTTGTAGGAGGGAGCCCAGCCTTGAGGTCTCACGTGTGAACAGAGGAAACCAGTCACTTCCCTTCAAGTGCTGGCTACACGGGTAGCGATGCAGCCCAGTATGTGCTTATCCTTCACCGCTGCAGGGCGCACCGCTGACCTCTCCTCCAGGCTCTTCAAATCCTTTTTGGTAACTACTCTTGGGAAGGGGGCTATAAAGACCTACCTGGGAGAGGAAGATGTCTACCCAGCAGAAGCCTCCCCCAGCAGACAACTATTTTGTCCTGAGTCTCCATTTTCATGTGTTTGATCTTTTCTCAAGTAATTAGTATTTTAACATGTTAACCAAGTACTTGTTTATGAAGAATTGTACTTTCACAGAAGTGAAAATCAATTGCCTGAATATTTGTGATATATTTGTGCTAATCTTTTTCATAGCAAACATTGTGAAGAAGAAATATCCCCAAAGGAGTTACTGTATTTTAAGTAATAAATAAGGAAATTTACTGGTTGTAATATCTGATGTTACCGGTGCTATCACCCTACATCTGTGACTGGACTTTACGGTAGTCTGCATGCCTAGTTGGGGGGTGGGGGGGGGGGTGGTGTCAGTTTTGCTGGTGGGGCTCAGAGGTCTTATTTTCCTAGACACCAGTTCCACACCCTGGTAGGTTTTTCTGACGGAGCCCTGCACACACACCAGACTATGAACTGGTTAAAGCAGAAGCGCACAGGTAGATCCAGAGCTGCAGACTATTCCTCTTCTTCAGTCCCTAAGGCAGACCTTCTATACGCAGCCTTGCTTTACACAAGGAGCCTGCATGCTTTCTCGTAATAGAGGAATCAAGAATCTCTAGTGCAACTTTTCACTTATCTTAAAACAAGCATGATTTAATCCCTCTTCTGAAAGTATGCTGTGCAAAATATAAACAGTGTTATGAGGGTTAGGAATTCACATTACAGCAGGATAAAAAAAGACAGAAAGAGAACCTGCTCAGCTTATTTTGCCGTCTCCAGCTTGCCTGATGACTAATTGAAATTCCACTTCAGCTTTATTGTTTCTGAATTCTTGAACCAAAGTCACCTCTCATGTTTCTCTGAAAAATGCCTTTCAGTAACTAAAGCTTCAGTGACCCTCTGGGCCATCTGCCACCATTTCCTTTTGCAATGTATTACTTTGACTGCAACTTTGGTAACATTCCCCCATGCAGAACTATTGTAGAAATAAACTGCAGACTAGGATGGCTCTAACATCTTGAACAGACTGTTCTGTCCATTAAAAAATTATTTTGGTAACTTAAAGGACTTTTGATTTAAATGCGGTAATGCTTTGGCGATGCAGAAGGTATCTAATACAGTGACTAGACCAGTGTTGACAGACTAACTATTACCTCGTTTAGACATTTTTCCAGGAATACTCTACTTTTCCATCCCTAAGGCATGACACTGTAGAATTCTAAGATGCCACCTGAACTTGTTTGACATGTTCTTTCCAGTCAATACTTTTATCTTATTTATGCACAGAAACAAATCACTGGTTTTTTTCTGTCATTAACAGGAACTGAACTGCTTCTAATGACACACTAGCCTGGTTGTAACTGATGTTCTGAAAACCAATAATCTCTCTCCTTAGCTTTGTCCCTGAAAACAAGATGTGAATACTCTTGATTCCCCAACTGAATTTCCTTTCAAGCTAGAACTGATGATCCTGTTTATCATTTTCACTACAGAAAACAGAAATCCCTTGATTCCATCCTTTCCCTTAGTAGCCAAAACTATCTGAGCAAAAAAACCCACAACACCCCTACTCCCCTCCAAAACCCCCACAAATCCCAAACAAAAAAGAAAATCCCCTTTTCACTGCTATCAATAGAGTTGTCCTACTCCACGCAGAAAGAAACTGAGGGAGACATATATATACACAAAGTCATTGCTACTGTGTGCAATAAGTATGGTTTTGCCATAAAGACAGACCTTTCTCCTGTTTTTCATTTATAACATAAATTTTACTGCATATAAAATTAAGAGTAATTCGGCAACAGAACAACTCAGAACAACCACTAGAAGAAAAGCAGCCAAACACTCCTTTCTCCAGCATCACGGCCACAATTTGGAGGGAAGTGCTTAAATCCTTAACTCTTGCGAGTTATGAGAAGGAAAAAACTCAAAATAGCACCTTTGTAAGGAGAATCCACCCAGTGGGAAGGTGATTTCTTCTTCTATCTGTGAAGCTTCTTTTAGGAAGACTGACAAAGTGAATATAAAAACTTGCATGTTTTTATTGGGGTAGCAGAATAATGTGATGCTCCTTACTAGTCCAACTGCCCACTAATATAAATGAAGACTTGCAAAGGGAAATTCTTGCCAGGGTTATACTGCCATTAATATGAGCAATCCAGAAGACTTAATTTCTTTCCTCTGACTAGAATGAAAGATATTTTCCCTCCTCACAAAATCTGTGTGTCTCATTCTATATGATCCTTTTGATTTAAGCAATTTTCAACTGCTCCCTATTGCACAAATGTACCAATTCTGTGAGAACAAAGGAGGATGACTTAACACTAGCACAGATTTTTAGTTTAATTTTCTTAGAACTCCCTCTTGCTATAGCATACACCAGCTATACTGCTTTTAATTAAAAAAAAATTGTAACTCTCTTTTGGGGTGAAATTTTTGCCCACCTTCTCCATTTTCTGCACTAAAACTAAACATGTCTTTTGAATAAGAACATCCATCTTGCATCAGATCTTTCTGTAATGAAATAACAGATCTGAGTGACAGACAGGGTTATAGCAATTAATAGTTAAAACCCCAGACAAATCAAGAAGTACATGCTTCTGCTCTTTCACAATGTAGAGTATGCACAAATAGTTGTTTCCTCCCACTGTTATCATTTAAGGTCTCACTCAGCACCAATGAGTAGGACTAGATGTCAAAGAAGACTTAAAATCAAATTACAGGCTCAAGAATTATCAACTGAGATTAAAAACACTGTCTCAAAGTTGCAGAATTTTAGAAATTAAAGGCTGCCACTGTAAACTTATTTTGATTCAAGTGAGGATAACAATAAATCTGTGTTTGAATATAAAACAGAAAAGAAAAAGTGAAAGCCAATATTGAAGGCTACACAGCTGAACTGCGATAAAATGCAATCTCAAACCCATTCACATTCTGGCAGAATACCATTTAAAGGGTTTGCTTTGGAGGGTCTCCAGAGAAAACAGCAATAACTAGGAGTTTAGCTGTGAAGCTTACAGTATGGTATGTTAACTTTAGAAGAGACAGACGTACATACTGCTTTACAACTGTTTGCTATAAGACTTGCAGTCTTCTTAAAAGTCTTCTCGAGGTAGTGAGCAAATCTCTCATTCTCATTTTCCTTGGAACCCAACTGGAGGAATTCACCTAAAGAATTGCACAGATGGGAGTTTTTATTTGTGGGTTTACTGCTTAGGCAAGCAAATCTGAAGATAAAAATAGAAAAAAACCTTACCACGCACCAGATCTTCAATCACCTGAGTTAGAACAGAGATGATAGTAGTGTTTCCAATTCGTGCCAAAGCTACGGAAGCAGCTGAGAGGATGAAGTCACCAGCTAGAACAGCCTAAGAATAAAAAAAAATAATTGATCTTTTAAGTCTTTTCCTGTAAGTGCTAGTACAGACAATACCATTTCCTTTATTTGGCAGGTCTACTCACATCACATCATTTTCCTACATAAAGCACACAGATCTCCTTGTAAGAGAGAGGAAACAGAAGATAACCAAATATTAAAATTCAAAGCATTTTAAAATTCCTATCTTATAGTGCTGTTTATAATTTTCTATATAAGCACTGTCCTCCCTGTATGCAATTATCTGAATGTGTTTGCCTGTGAAGTTTTTTTGAACATTACTTCTGTATTTGACCATTCTGTTGTGACTGTTATGCCTTGTTAGCTCTGAGTTGCTATGCTAAATTCTGATGCATCAGCAGCGTACTTCTTTTCTTGCATTTTCTGATTAAGACCTTCCTTTTAATACTCTATGAAGAAACACCTCTCTCAAAAAAATAAAAAAATTTCATGCTGACTGAAAACCGTTTTGCATTTACTACTGAATCAGAGTAACATATAGTGTTCTGGATGAGGTACAAGTTCAAAGTATTCCAACAGCACTGCAGAGAATAGCATAGGGAACATAAAATCAGTAAGAATCACTCTACAATCACACATTATCTAACGCTTCCCACAGTTCAGAAGAGGAACACACGTTTGTCTTACCCACAACCTGTGTACACCTCTTCAAACCTTTCCTGGCATATCCCAAGACTGTGCCTGGGGACAATAATGTGACAAAAACCCTAGGTATTTGTGCTCTGCTGAAACTCAACAGCAAGTCTTGCCCATAATGGCAAACTCACCTTCCTCTCTCCCCAGATTTGGTTGACTGTCATTTTTCCTCTGCGAGAATTTGCATCATCAATAACATCATCATGAACTAGGCTAGCTGTGTGGATCATCTCAGCAATTATGGCCACAGAGCGCTGGCTTGCTTGCACCTCCCTAAAATAAAAAACAAGAACTGTCAAATAATTAAACCAATTGTATGTGGTGCAATACACTAAAAGAAATCTCTACTAAAACCAAACAAAAAATGTTTTTCTGAAAACAGCTTTTGCAGCTTTTTCCATGGTCTGAACCCCATCTTTCACACCTGGAATTAGGAAGATGAGAAAAAGTAAGATCATGTTAGTACAGTAAGTGCAATGGGACATTTCCATCCTTATTAGGCCTGTTTCTGCCTTGCTGCATTAACAGTACTGCAAAACTCTTGAGTTATTCACTCTAATCCCTCTAAATCCAGACTGCAATAAATAGCACAGCATTGAGGATGCTTGATTCCAAGAAGATGGAAATCTGGAAAATGGCAGAGAAAAGAATGCCAGGTAGCTTTGCAGGTGAGTTTTAAGTTTCCCTTATCTTTGTGTTGCTTTACCTGAAAGACACAGCATCACAAACTCTCCAAAGCTGGCTAACTCTACTAACCAGCAAGCTGGAGAGATCAGCAGGCACAGAAACCTGTATCCTACATCTGAAAGACATAACTCATGGACCTTATCCTTTATGTTATCTGAGTACTTTAAGACCTCAGAGGTTCTTCAAAAGCCTGAGGAATTAACTGGACTTACACTGCAGTCACACTAACTACCTAAGGCTTACTGAAATTCAGTCTTTGGGAAGTTCTAACACTGATGATTCAACTCTCAGTAGTTCACACCTACTTTATTTTTTAAACTAGGTGAAAAGAAGGTAATGGAAGAACATAGAAGCAATTATCTAGGGAACAAGGTTGGCAAATTGAACATAAAAAAGCCAACCTAGCTCACACAAAGGACCATCTACCCTAGTATCCAACTTTTTTTCTACCTGTTTTCATCATGGGTTGAATGCAGGATACCAGGAATGGCTATCCCACTCAGCCTTGCCTTATAGCTGTTAACAAGCCCACATGGACGTTAAAAATATGCCACAAACTCGACAAAAGAAAAAATTACTTCTGATATGTAGATACTTTACTTCTGGTACACAGATAAAGGAGCAAATCACACTATTTTCCAGCAAAACAGAAGAACTGAGAGAAACAGAAGATAGTAATTTCAGCTCAGCTGAAGGGCATTTCAAATCTTCTTGCATTCCCTGTGTCTATTAAAATCTAGTGATTAATCACAAAATGAAAGAACATCTTGCAGTCTGCTGACATAACACTGCCTTCTGACACCTACCTCTATGCAAAACTCTGCATTGCTGTCAGTGGGAGTTCTACACTCTGAACAATAGCAGAATGTGTGGCTCATAGGCTCTGAAAACTGGCTTTTAAACAACAGAAAATAAGAGCTGGAAACCTTCACGGTTGTTTGAAGGTAAGTTTTACTGTGGTCTAGTAATTTAGTCAAATGCTAGTTCAGTGCAAATAGTTTTCCAAAATAAACTATTGTTACCAAGTAGCAGAACTTACCTTCAAAAAACTGTAAAGGTCTCCAGCCTCTTTCATGCACAGGTCTCCTTTTGGGGACTCCCTTTTTCATTAATTATGTCAGCAGACTGGACTTCCTGCTGGGAAGTAGCAGTAAATGGCAAGACTCACCGACATACCAAAATCTTTCAGTAGAAAATGAAGACAGCACAAGGACAGACATTTCAAAAGCGAGTTTTGAAAAGTTCTGCATTATAGTGCATTTCATCTCTGACAATGACTAAAAATGGCATAGGAATGCTCATGGTTCATGTGTCTGGTTCCCAGAATGTTATATCAAACGTGACAATTTAACCTGAAAGGGTTTTTTTAAACAACTATTTCTGCAAGGTCTCAAGCAAGGTTCTTCCCATCGCTGGCAAAAAATTTTGCAATAGTTTCCTACAAACATCTTGTGAGAGTAATTCTGAATCAAAGCATGTCTATTTCAGGGAAAACACAGGATCCTTCTCATTCCCTGCCATTTTGCATTCTGCTTCTCCTGCAAAACAAAAGCAAAACTCCTGCAAAACAAAAGCAAAAAGCAGCAGTAACTTAAGTCAGTAGGTAACTGGGTCCCCACAAATCCAGTAAGTGGAAAGATGCCATTTTTAGGTCATTCTCAAAGTAAAGGCACCCCAAGATGACATATATTTACACAAAATCTTTATACATCTGTAAGTTTATCTTTTTACACATGCCTTATATTCATTTTTAAGTCCTTGATCATGTTCTATTTTTCAGTAGGACTCCCTGCTTGATTCCATGGTAAACTTTTATAGACCTACAGTACCCTGTGGTCTTTTAAATTACAGAACTTGTTTCATGTACACTGAACAAGACCAAGGCTGATCTTATAGGTTAAAAAAATCCAAACCAAACACAGCTCTCCTTCTAAATATCCCTCTTCAAAAAAAAAAAAAAAAAAAAAAAAGGCAGGGGGAGTACATGACTACATTACTCAAACCAACACAATTTACACATTTGCATCCCACAACAAAAAGTTTTGCAATGCATTTGCCAGTAAGTATATATTGCCAGTTTAAAGACAGGAAACGTGCAAAAGAACTTGCAAAATTTCTGTGTTATGACCACACTCCTCAAAGTAAGTTTTTGCTGTTAAGCCCCTGTGGCTGAAAGAAATGAACATTTCAGAAACACAATGTGAGACACGGAAGAGCACTGCAAACTAGGGAAAGCGTAGAGAACGGGATGTGTTAACACGGGAGCAAATTACGGAAGAGCTGAAAACCAGCATACAGTACAGGCATCTGACAACCCTGATTTGGAGGAGCGAAAGAGAAGAGAACTAAGGTTGCTGGCAGGTCCGCGTATCTTTCGGAAATTCTGTTCTATCCAGTTTAGCCAGGTCATTATACTTTAGTATTTCTCACACTATTCCGATGCATTTATTTCCCTTTTTTCCCCCCTAAATCTTTTGCGCTCACTATTTTCTCTATTGAGATGTCTCTGCACTTCTTTGGCCTTCTCTTATTTGTTTGTGTCTCTCATTTTGGTTGTAGAAATAGAAATAAAAACTCCTATTTGCAAATGCCTCTGGAGAATACACCCTAAACAGAAACATTAGGTCCAGTCAGGCTAAGTGATTCTGTGAAATTCTGCACACAGGTATGTGAAGAAATGCCAGAGGATGTGTGAAATTGAGGTTTTGCATGACCTCAGCTTAAACTCTTTACAACAATTCTCACTCTTGCACAAAGCTAAGTTGCTATCATTAAACACAAAGCCATTGCCCAAGGGACCTAAGGATTCAGGGTTGGACTCTGACACCTGCATCTTCAAGGGAAAAAAACAACATACCAGCACAGAACAATCTGAATGCTTCAGACACTCATCTTTTTGACTGTAGTTCAGATGCTTTATAGAACTGTCATTCTCCTTATTATGACTATAATAAAGTGACCTCACTCTAGAAAGACAATTAACCTGCTGAGGGCATTCTAAATACCGAGCCTTCCTCAAATTCAAACGTAAATGATCATGTCACCTAACCTCTAAGCAGAGCTACCTGGGTGTTCCTCTCCATTCACTTGAGAAGTCTCAGCTATCCTAGTGGGGCTCTGTGAAGACAAAGAGTTCTCTGTGAACTGCCTCGTAAGATCAGGACCAATAACCTTACAAAGTTGTGTTCTGTTATTTTAACAGCCAAACAAGGAAGAGTATTACCTTTTCTACTAATATTGCACAGAAGAAAAATGAAAAAAAAAACCCACAAAACCAAAACAAATGAAAGACCAGGTAAAGCATTCTGGGTCCAGCAAATTATATGACAGTTGAAAATGACAGCAAGATGAAGCAGAAACTCAACATCAGTAACACAAACCCCAGAGGCAGAATAAAAAAGTGCTAGGGATGAACAGCACAGGATATTGGCTCACCTCACAAGTCTACAGATGTGGCCAGTATCTTTGATTACATATGTGGGAACAAAAGCTTCAACAAAGACAAACAAGTCTGGGATAAGAATCAATATTAACTGAGGAAAGAATGATAAAATGGTTTAAGGGAAATGACAAGTTGAAAGAGGAAAAACATCTTAAAAAAAATGCCTGGAGAAGCAGAATGGAAAGCAAGTATTTTCCTCCCTCAGGTCCATAGCAGAGTAGCAGAGTTACAAATATGCAGTGTTTCCTCCTCTGCATATACAATTTTCCTCACAAACAGTAAAAAGTTGGAAGAAAAATTTGTCACCTGGAAGCAATGCTGCTTTAAGAAGCAACAATAATGAAACCAGTATGAGTGTGAACTGGAAGTTATGTATATACAAAGCAAGTGTAACACAGCCTGTTTCAAGAAGCTTAAAAACAAGAGAAGAAAATGCCCATAAAACTCATCAACTCACAGTAAGTGGGTAGCCACAATATGAAAGTATATTCTTTTGGCATGACCTACTCAACCCTCAAAGGACACTGGTCATCATGCATGCACCAAAAAGCAGTACACTGGAGACTTGTATAAACTTATGTGAATTTTAATTACAATCATAGGCTTAGAGAAAAGTGGCAAGAGGCAAAGAAGAGGAAGGTAAAGGTAAATACCCCGGGATTTCATTCTCTTCCTTTGCTTCCTTCTGTTCTCCCTACTCAGAGTTTCCTTCTAAAAACATGACAGAGATAGTGACTCAGTCTGTCCTTACAGAAGGAACATTCAGATTAATGAGGAGGCTTTTAAACATTAAACGTAATTTGGAGATGCAACAGATGTACAAAAGCTGCCATGGGCAGCTGCCACACGGGCATCCATAAATCAGAGCGCTTATGCTGAGGATTGGCTACTGCAAAGCAAACACCTGCCTCAGGCATATGTGGCACTTGAACTCTGAGATCACACTTTCTTGCTGGCATAGGGCAGGTCTCAAAATTGGTCCTGATGGTTTCAAGACAGCATAACGCATGGACAAGAATATGTTCATGAGCATATACGTATGTCAAAAGACAGCGAATATGCTTTGAGCACAGAAAGGCAAATTCACTTCTTTCTACAGCTACTTCTTGTCTTTGATTCACTGCTCACTCCCTACACTGTATGACATCAATTCCAGCCTTCTCAGTATTGCATGTACACTACATAATTTCCTTTATAAGCTTTTCATGCTACACACTAGACTGCGACAAAACCATTTTTCCTGTTATTCTGACTAGAAGAATGCTCCAAAAACCCACTGTCCCAGCTGTTAAAAGTCTCCTCCTAAGTTTCCACCCTCTTAGCAATACTGCCCTTTGTCTTAAATAGCTCTTTCACCCCTATCCCTGATAAATTTGTAGACCACAACTCCTTCATTCTCCCTGATCTTTGCAGTCCATCCCTCCCAGAGAAGGTAGATGCAAATCACACTGGGGTTACGCCCTAATGGGACACTCATGAGCCTCCAAGCTCAAGCAGAAATTTTTGTTTTATTGTACTTCCTTTCATTCCACCACAGATGGTCACTCATCAAGAATGATTTTGTCATCAAAAAGTGCCATCATCACGCTCCTACTTTTCATGTCAAGACCACTCCTGAAAATATTAAGCAAATCAGTGCTGTGACAAAGAACATCCTTGAGGAGTTCTACAACCAGTATTGTTCCTTTTGCTACCTCTAACACAATGACAAGGAGCAGTACTGAACGGAGAACAGAATCAGGCTGGAGCAAAGTTCATTAATCCTGGACAACATTTTCCTAAACCAAAAGGAATTGGAACACAGAGGACAGGACTCTGATAAACTAGGTATTGCTTTCTCCTTCGAAATTATATTCACATAGGAGAGGGTATACCGGGACGGGTGCTGTATCAAGCAGCAAAATATATGCTGTGCTCTGAGGTGGAAAACAAGTCCAACAAGGCATTAACCTACCACTAAGGAAAAAATGATGCAAGAGCTGAGAGAAATCACTTAAGACTGATAAATTAGTCTAGGAATACTTCTGGCAAGGGACCAAAGATTTCATATTTGAAATTCTATATGAGGGAAGACTAGAAGCATAGCTGGAAGGAAGAAAACACTCCAGCCAACATCTTTCCTCAAAATGCAAATGTAACTGATAGGAACGTGTGGAGAGAAGTGTCTGCAATCAGTCAGAACAAGGAGTGATAGAGAGTGCAGGGCAAGCATGATGTTCTGCTCAGTTAAAACCACCTTCAAAAGAAAAGTAACTTGAAGAGCATGAGGATTACACCAGCTCTAAGCTTAGAATCTTACATTAAATTGTAGAAACTTGCTCCTAGAGGGGGGAAAAGAAAAATCTCTGACTGTTTTGAATCTCACAGCTTTGAATATAATCATACCACCTGCTTACTGGCTCTTCTGCATAATTACAGAAACAGCTATGAAAGTCTCTTCTTGCAGCGAAGTTATTACCTGTGACAAGAGTTTAATAGCTACAGGAGTGGCTACAAATGAAAAATACTTTTAATTAAGTTCATATAGCTACAAGGAGTATTAAAGGTTCTAAAAAAGAAATTATCTAAGAACATAAAATTGACTAAAAGCCTTATAAAATCAGAATTTGGCAACATTATTTATCCATCAGCAGTTACAACTGCAGCATAGTCCACAATTTTACACATGGAAGCATGTAATAAACACAGTAGTTCCTTTTGCACTGCTAACTACAAAAATACAGCTTCATGATGGAACTTAAATTCAGGTTTTAGTGAGGACCTTTTTATTTTCATTAAGTTACTAGAAATTTTTCAGGAACACAAGAATGATAAATTTCAAGTATGATATATTACCACATACTCACCTGGAATTATTATGGTGAATGTTGCAAGCCCTTGCCATTAGCACCACAATCATTGGTCGAAAGGCCTTTCCTTTCCCATCAAAGTAATAATCACACATTTCCTTAAGTTCTGCTGTAGATACAAGTAATTCCTATAAAAAGGAAAAGAATGTATCAGCATAAAAGTCACAAAGCAAATCTGTTTAGCATACGCAAAGCAGTGTGCATGTATACCATTATTGCCAGTATTTTTTTTTAATTTTATTTTTATTAGGGACCTTAAAGATCATCTAGTTCCAACCCCCCCGCCCCCGCCACGGACAGGGACACCTTCCATTAGACCAGGTTGCTCAAAGCACCATCCAACCTGGCCATGAACACTTCCAGGGAGGGGGCAGCCACACCTTCTCTGGGCAACCTGCTCCAGTGTCTCACCACCCTCACAGGAAAGAATTTCTTCCTTATGCCTAATCTATATCTACCCTCCCTCAGTTTAAAACCATTACCTCTCATCCCATCACTACACTCCCTGATAAAAAGTCCCTCCCCATCTTTCCTTGTAGGCCCCCTTGACGTACTGGAAGGCCGCTATAAGGTCTCCCTGGAGCCTTCTCCAGGCTGAACAACCCCAACTGTCTCAGCCTGTCCTCACAGGGGAGGTGCTCCAGCCCCCTCATCATCTTTGTGGCCTCCTCTGGACCCACTCGAGCAGGTCCATGCCCTTCTTATGTTGGGGGCCCCAGAGCTGGACACAGCACTACAGGTGGAGTCTCAGGAGAGTGGAGCAGAATCACCTCCCTCGACCTGCTGGTCAAACTTCTCTTGGTGCAGCCCAGGATACAGTTGGCTTTCTGGGTTGCCAGTGCACATTGCTGGTTCATAGTCAATTTTCCATCCACCAATACCCCCAAGTCCTTCTCCTCAGGGCTGCTCTCAACCCACTCTTTGCCCAGCCGGTATTTGTGCTTGGGATTGCCCTGACCCATGTGCAGGACCTTGCACTTGGCCTTGTTGAATCCCCTGAGTTTTGCACGAGCCCACCTCTTGCACCACAAAGCCTGGTGTCATCGATGAACCTGCTGAGGGTGCACTCAATCCCACTGTCCATGTCACTGACAAAGACGTTAAACAGCGCCAGTCCCAATGCCGACCCCTAAGGAATGCCACTTGTCACTCCTCCCCCTACTTGGACATCGAGCTGTTGACCGCAACTCTTTGAGTGCAACCATCCAGCCAACTCCTTATCCACTGAGTGGTCCATCCGTCAAATCCACGTCTCTCCAATTTAGAGACAAGGATGTTGTGTGGGACAATGTCAAATGCTTTGCACAAGTCCAGATAGATGACATCAGTTGTTCTTCCCTTATCTACCAATGCTGTAACCCCATCATAGAAGGCCACCAAATTCATCAGGCACAATTTGCCCTTAGTGAAGCCATGTTGGCTGTCACCAATCACCTCCTTATTTTCCATGTGCCCTAGCACAGCTTCCAGGAGTAAGCTCCATAGTCTTGCTGGGCACAGAGGTGAGACTGACTGGCCTGTAGTTCCCCAGGTCTTCCTTTTTTCCCTTTTAAAAATGGGGGTTATGTTTCCCCTTTTCCAGTCAGTGGGAACTTCACTGAACTGCCACAGCTTCTCAAATATGATGGATAGTGGCTTAGCCACTTGATCCGCTGGTTCTCCTGGGACCTGAGGATGCATCTCATGAGGTCCCATGGACTTGTGCACCTTCAGGTTCCTTAGATGGTCTCAAACCCTGATCGTCTCCTACAGTGGGTGGTTCTTCATTCTCCCAGTCCCTGCCTTTGCCTTCTGTGACTTGGGTGGTGTGGCTGGAGCACTTGCCAGTGAAGACTGAGGCAAAAGAGTCGTTGAGTACCGCAGCCTTCTCCGTATCTCCATATTCATTATACCCGAAGTAAGCTGAGCTTGTTTTTAAAATTACTATGAGTAATTTGAAACATAAATAATGTATTCCAGCAGTGTATATCAGGAGAGAAAAAAAAAATGCATTCTGGTTCTACAAGATATGTAGAAATGCTCTCTGCCTTCAGCTTAAGTTTCAGACAGCTGTTCATTAAACATAAATAATATTCTTTCAGTAACTATCCTCCAAAGTGATGGTTGCTATTAAAATCAGAATCATCAAAACATCCCAGAATAGTCACCAAAATCCCTTACCTTTTTAATATCTTCATAGAGATTCTTCAAGTCTTTTCTACCAAGTTGAAAAGGGTCTTGGTATTTTTCATTACTAACTGTCTTACTGCAGCTGCACAAGTGGGATGTACTTGTGTGTTGAAATCTGGTGAGAGTGTTTTTCAAGAGGATAATGTTGTTAAAAGCAAACTTTCCCTAATTCCCCAAAAAGAAACATTTCAAAGCATTTCCTCCTCCTCCTCCTCTCCCCTCACACAAAATTTAACCAAATAGATAAAATACAAGCAGAAGGCATCAAAACACTCTTTTCAGCCAGCTAATAAAGTGCAAGGACAGCACAGCTACATAGTGACGATCATAGACTTTTGGGAGCTGGCAAAGTGTAGCACTTGGCAAACAATAAACACCCCACCCTTAACAGATTACAGAAGTCTTTTGAGACACATAAAACTACACTGTTCTCATTGTATTCCTTTTGAACCACTATTGACAGTATAGCGTATATTTGGAGATGAAGCCGTCATCTTCCAGTAGCACCATTATTCTGTTGCTTCCTTCCCTCTCCTGCATACTCCTGGAAAAATATTCCTGACTTGGATTTGAAAATTCTCCTTTGCATACCCAGCTACATTACAAATTATAAATTAAATCAATACTTCCAAGTAGCATGATGATGCTATGAAAGTTCATCAGTAAAGTCTGAAAGCTCCACCTGGATGCATTAAGATGCATCAGGCTTAGGCCTGACTTTTTATTTTCACTGGAGTTGAAGTTTATGCCTCTTATTATGTTTGTTTCCTTTTTCAAAGTGAACCATATGGGTTTTCTTGGGGCATTCTTGCTTTGCCCATTGCTCTTGAGGATGGAGGACTTAGATTCAGACTCAGCACCATAGCAGCAGCCTACAGAGAAATATCCAACTATGTACTAGAGCAAATAACCTTATTTTCAAAGCTTACAGCACACAGGTGTAACTACGCACTTCACCCACTATGTCTTTACCCATTACACACCAATACAAATCTCCAACTTACCGCCAAAATATATTACGTAGTTTTGGAAATGATAAAGTTGAACTTCTTTGGGTAAAGTGACACAACTGCACAAAGAAAAATCAGGGTTAATTTAAAGTAACTTTAAACTGACAGAAGACATCTGATTAAAAAAACCAAGTGTCTGTTCATCAGCACAGCTCTATTTCTCCATTTTAACAACCCAGCAGCAAAGACAGTCTCATAATTTCCTTCCATATCATGTGAGATGTAACTGCCAATATGTACATTAGCTTCTGACTTAAACTGACTCTTCCACTCAGGAGTGTTGGACTTTCTCCCCTCACAGGACCAGCCCAGAAGGCCTATCATTTAACTTGCCAGAACTGCTGTCGTGGAACTTTGCTTTTGCACTCGTGGAAGGTGCAATTTTCAAACATGCCCTGTCTTGCTGATACATCTGGACTGCACCAGCCAAGGCACAGAGAACAGATAAGAGCTGTTTCCATAAACTAATACACTGACAGAAGAACACGTCCTTGTTTTGCCCTGAAGCAATTTTAATTCAGCATGCTTCTTATGATAACTTACACCTGCCTGACATCTTCCCTGCTAGATGTCAAGAACTCACCTCCAAACCTAGCAATCTCTCCAGTGATCTCTCCCTGCAGACCGAGCCCAGGAGCCTGCGGGATGGCGCAGTCCCAGGTACATGATTCCAGCAGAGATAGGCTGAGAAGGGAAATGCACCTCTTACTCTGCTCCTGACAGCACTGCCAGGAACTACCCAGCCCTGCCCTGGAGTGCATGCTGACTCAGGGTCTCAGCCGGCCTGACCCTGCCTGAAATCATGGCAATCCATGCGTTCACCAAACTGCCTCTCCAAAAGCCGACACAGAAAATCTCAAGGAGACCTATAACTGGACAAGAGTTCCCCCAAGTTGCTCCTCATGCCTCAGTGTCTCTTGTATGCAGCTTGAAGTCTCTCCTTGGACACAGGGAGAAAATCAAGAGCACCGCCACGGCTCCAGGGCACCCTTCCATCCTCCTTGTGTACAGGATGAAAAAAGGCCAGGGAAGGCGATGAGGGGAGGAGAGGAAGAAGAGGAACCCTAACTTACCACAGGTTTGCCACTCATGGCTGTCTGACCTCAGTGCCTAGCCCTATAGTCACGACCTTCCTAAATTCACTCCCTCATACCTCTCACCGTTTTCTGTTGTTAAGAAATAGCTGATCTCTTCCTATTCTTCCTTCGGTGAGGACACAGACTCTCTCCTTTACACTGATGCTTCACACGGTAAGACTCGGTTGTACACGATGTTGGACACATCGCAACACTTTACTGCTGGTTAGAACAGCAGCTCGGCCTTGTGAGGAAGGTCTATGTGAATGCAGCGAGAGAACTGCCCCCCATTACAACTCACAATGCCACAAACACGTGGAAAATCTCACACTAGCGAGAACCGCTTTCCCTGCTCCCACCCCGAGAAGACTCCCGAGAGGATCCTCCCCACAACAGCAACCAATCGTGCCCTGAAAACCCTGCGGCCAATATTTAACCTTGCACCGAGAGCGCTCCCGCCCCCTGCAAGGTTCCCCCCGGGCAGGGAAACGCCCGCCCGCCCTCACACACCGGAGCCGCCTTCGGGCCTTCGCGCTTCCCTGGCGGGAGGGAAGACGTGGGCCGAGAACGGCTCCGCGCGGGCCCCCGCCCCATTCATTCCCGGTGACCTCCAGGCGCCCGCCGGTACTCACCGCCGCGCTGGGGGCCGGGGCCGGCGGGGTGCGGCAGGCGGGCCCCGGCGGGCGGAGGCGCGGCGGGCAGCCGAGCGGCGGCGCCTGGCGGGAAGAGGCGCCACACCGCCACCACCAGCGCAAGGCCATGGTGTCCCCCTGCCCCGCCGCGCCGGCACCGCCTTCCGGCACCGCCGCGACCCGGACGCGGAAGTCGGGAACCGCCACCACCCTCCGGCAGGGGCGGCGGGAGGACATCCGAGCGGGGGGGCGCGGGGGCCCTCAGCCCGCCGGGCCTCACTTCACCTCCCGCCGCTCCCGCGGGACGCTGAGCGCGGCGGAGGGCGCAGCCCAGCCCGGCCCCCGCACCCGGCGCGGGGACAAGGCTTGGGCCGCTGCCGCCCCTCACCGGGGATCCGGCTCCGCCGGCCGGCCTGGCGGGCGGGTGGGGGTGGCGGCCCGCCCGGCCCCGGCCCTGTCGGGGCGGGGAGGGCGGTTTCCGCCAGAGCCGCGCTGTCCTTCCCGCTGGGGGAAGGCGCCAGCTCCCCACCGCCATCTCTGTGTAGAGATATGAGAGAGGGGCCTTTGCTGAGGGGAGGGAGGCTTCGAGCCGGCTACCGACGCGCCGCGCTGAAGGCGAGGTTTGGAGGACATGTGGTGGCCCCCCTGGATGGCCGCCTGGCTGGCGTGGGCCTGGGCGGCCGGGTGCCCGGCCCCGCTGGGCGCCTCCGGCGGGCTCTGCCGGGCGCCCCTCGCCCCCAACGCCTCGCACCCCGAGCCGGGGCACTGCCGGCGGCCCCGGGGGGCGGCGGACCTCCGCGCATGGCGCCTCTCCTCCGGCAGCCTTCGGGGTACGGCCCGTGCAGCGCCGCGGCTCCGGCGGGGTGGGTGGTACCAGCTACTAAAGCAATGACTAAGTGAAGACCTTATATACGCAGCCGAATACTACTTTTAAAATTAAAACTAGATTGGCCATAAGGAGCTACTTATCCGCCCCCCCCCCCTTTTGTTTTTTTGGTATTAGTTGCTTATCGTTAATGGTGGGACGTGTTAGTGCAAAATTGATAACCTGACACCTGATTTGTGGTACACAAAGCAGTATAACTCTCAGGCATACAAAATTGCCTGCAATAATAAAGATAATTTATATGATAAATTACTTCTTCGGGTGATGCAATTACTTGCAAGTATTAAGAAATAAACGGTGATAAATCTTGTGGCAGCTGGCTATAACAGGATTTGTCGTTAAGAGGTATTGAGAAATGTGGCTAACAGCAAGTCTCCAGAGACCTTACAATTTTTACAAAACGGTGACTATGAGGGACTGGGATTTTATAATTAACATGGAATCGTAAGATTGTTGCAAGCAAAAATCCATAAAGATATTAAAACACACAGTCCAGTGTTTTAAGATTGTCTTCTGTTACCATGGATCAGGGTACGGAGTAGGTCTGAAGGAAGAACGAAGCACATCTTTTGAGTACATATGTTATGCTACAGCAAGAACTGCATCTTCTGACCCTTTCATTCTCTGTTTACATTACTCAGAGAAGACTTCAAACTGGTTTCTTAGGTTACTTGGTGATCATCACAGCATATGGACTGTATACCAGTTACTGGTGCACAGTGACTTAATCTGTCGCACTACATTCAGCTGTGGGGGTAGCTGAACTTTTCTGTCTCACACAAATATCTTTTCAGGTTGCACAGAACTGGCTGCAATATAAAACTGCCCTGAGACTGTTCTAATCACAGTTAAATGACTCTACTTAAATATGTTTTAGATTTTAAAACTATCATGCCCTAGCAGTTTCTTTAACTGCAGAATTCAATCCTTCTTTTCAAAAATCCCAAACAGAATAAAATCCGGAATTTATTTGGGCTTGCTTTTCATGCAAGCTTAATGTAGGTTGTGGCAAAGAGTAGGGTTTTAACTGTTTCTGAAGTATTTTGATAGGATTTAAGAGGAAAGATTTTAAGAATGAAATTAATAATTGTTTTTTCAAAAACATTTCTGGTCTGTTTCATGTTTACAGATTCTTTTCCAGTTGATGTGATCCAGGAAAACTATGTCCGTAATGTGAGAAACTGCATTTTTTCAATTGTCTATCCTACACCTTTTAAATCAAGAGTTCGTCTTGTAGCTGTTTCAGAGGTTGGCTATTATTTTTTTGCCCCTCTCTAATTAGTAGAGATTGTTGATGCATGTACTAAAATATATTTTAATATTCATATGCTATTTATTGTGGAAGCATCTTATCAATATATACTCTAAACAAATAGAACACTTAAGACATATTGTGAGAAGTCTTTTAATAATGAAATCTGTAGAGTTAACATGTTCATTACCAATGAAAATTTGATCATATTCAGGTGCCATCTGTATTATGTTTTTCTCCAGCAAGTTCTTGAAAATATTTTGGATCTTGATAGATCTGTCAAAGGAACATCTGATTTTCTTCAGTTCGTCAGTGGTGGGAAAGTGATGCTTGGGTCAGTTCCATTGGCCCATAGGTATGGGGGTCATCAGGTAACTACGGCACTCGTTCTTCCAGGTGGGATTATGTAGGTCTTTTCATGTGAATTATACCTTGATAATGCCTGTAAGTATATGAACACTTAACATTTTGATTGCATATTTGTTCTTCATAAGGGGCTGCAGATGGAAGAGAACTATAACATTCTTTCACGGTACCATGTCTACTTTCTCTGCTTCTGTTTATGCCAGAAGCAAACTATCTTTTTAACTTCCATTAGCTGTGGAGTCTGCTTAGCACCCCTGCAGCCTGACAAGCTCTGATTCATGATAGGTATTACCAGCTCAGAGGAGTGAAGAAAGACAGAGGCTCATTTCAATACCATGATTACTGAGTTAAGTTTCATTGAAATGGGTAAGATTATTCAAGGAAAAGAATGGTAGAATTTGATTTGTAATTTCCAATTAAAAAAAATAAATTACAAGCTTTGTCAGTTTAAAGGCTCATTATACAAAAGAGACAGGGCTGTAGCTGTACTTCATAGCTGGAAGGTAGAGAAAAAAATGGGGATTACTGGCATTATTCTTTTTCTGTGGTTTTCTGATTCATTATTGGTGCAAGTGTGGAAATACAGCTTTAGGGATAATGACTACCTGAGCAAATGTGCTATTATATTGTGTAGATTATAGAGAACCTACATGTAATTTGTACTGTTTCAAGTATAAGTGCTATAAATGATGTAAGAAAATTATTTGATTTCAATTTTTGTCAGTTTGGTAGCTGGGCAGGTCAGCTGGGTGATGGAAGAGCCCACTTGATCGGAGTATATACAAACAGGTGTGACTTCTTTTTAAGTGACTGATTAAACTCTGTATTCTTTAGCTGATTCATGCATAGCCCAAGGTGTGCTGTTAGAAATGCTAATGGTGTTTTTGTAGGCACGGTGAGAGGTGGGAACTACAGTTAAAAGGGTCAGGAAAGACCCCATACTCCAGGTAAGTGCAGTTAATCTATGTACACCAAAACTGGATGTTTTCTTTTTGAAATGGCTTTGATTTCATGACCTGTTCTTTATTTCTCTGTTCTCTATAGGAATGGTGATGGAAGAGCTGTGCTTCGCTCTTCCGTGCGAGAATTTTTGTGTAGTGAGGCCATGCACTATCTTGGAATTCCTACAAGCAGAGCTGCTAGGTATTTCTCTTTTCTTTTTCACAGCATCTTAATTTACAGGTAATTTTGTGACTTGAGTTTCAGTGAGCATCAATAAAGCAGGACAGTTAGTTTCCAAGAGGATAGATCTTTCTTTTCGTATGTATGCAATCAGAACAAAATATGTCCCTCACTTTTGTCTTTGGAATGCTTTAAAGTACTGCTTTGTTTAAATAGGATAGATACTGTGTACTGCCTGTATCTTGGGGTGAACAGCTGTTGCTCACTTGGAAGACTGTCTTGACTGAATTACCTTAATTTGAAATCTGGTTCATTTTGTAAAGAAAGTAAAAAGTGGAAGTTAGATTGAGTGATTCTACCTGACACTAACTCCCCTCTCCAGCTTTTCTGATACTGCAATCAAGATTTTCTTCTCTTTAAAAAAATAAAATTGTTCTCTCCCTTGTTGCTCACCAAAAGACTTGGAAAAACAGCAGGACTAGATTCCTGCCCTGTAAATAATAGTACCTTTAGTGTACGTGGATAATCAATGAGTCTATTAATACATTCTACATGGTTAATAAGTGAGTCTTTTATTACACTAACGTTAAGCATTTGGATAAATTTTTCTAGAATCAGGCCAAGTAGGAAAATGTTGAAAGTGGCTATTTCTGTGTTGTCATAGTCATCTAGTTGCAGTTTTTAAGATTGGTAGGGAAAATTGTCTGTCAGATGAATAGATATTAATATTGGAGGAAGTACTAAATGTAGGTAATTGTTCTCAATTCCTTATTTGTGCAAACACCTCTTGAGCAGACAGGGAGATTTTGTAAAAAAATAATTTAAAACTAATTCGGTTTGAACCAAGGAAGACTAATACATTCACTCATTTGGGTGATTTTCTCAGAATTCAGTAAACTGAATTTTTCAGATGATCGTGTTTAAAATGTCAAGTTCGTTTTGTGTTCCAAGTAGTCTCATGTCTACTCCAGCATTTCAGGCTTTAAAGAAAGTAAATGTTCTGCAGAAAAGGCCTGTACTCAGCTGCCACATGGCTAAGGTGTCTGCATTTGCAAAGTGTCTGCAAATCTCTCTAGCATTAATTCTATCACATTTGCTCTGTTGAAGTGCTGTGTTTGTAAATGACATTTTTGATAGTTTATTCGCTGACTTCACCTTGAGACCATTTTCTGTGGGCTGTTAACACAAAACTTTAAATCTGTCTGAATATCAGCAGGAAAGCATCTGGCAAGGTTATAGCCTTTCTTTGCTGTCGTCTCAACAAATTGTTCAGTGCAAAAACAGTATGAAATTACTCCTTAACTGTGCACAAATTCTGTTGAGTACAGTGTGCTTTAGTTCTCTGCTGTCAAATTGGTTAAAGGCCTGGCTCTCTTTAACTGCTGTACAAGCTCTCCAGACTGTTTGCAAGACTTCACTTGGAAAAACCCCAGCTGATATCCGTATTCTTCCCAATGGGGAGCTGTTGTACTGAAGCTGGTGGGATGCACTTACAGAGGTCTTGTCAAGTCTTGGCAGAAGTGTGGGGAAATGCCTTGTGGCTTATCCCAGAACACCCAGCAGGTTGGTTTGCTCTATTAATTTTAAGTGCTGCATTCCCAGTGGGGTGCTACAGTTCATGACTGTACTGCCGGATAAAGAACACTTCTTCATATGGTACCATTTTAGTGAAATACTGTGACTACAAGTGAGCAGTGTTATGCATTAGGTAAAAAATGTGAGCCAATATACATAGTTTTCAGATTGGCCCTTACTTGCACAGGGCTTGATGTTCATGCAAAACAGCAAGCAGGGCACTTGAGAGTGTAAAGTGCAGCCCTTAAACTGGAGCCAGGGACAGGGAGGGATATAATCCATCTCCTTCTGTGAGTGCTGTTCCAGCTTCTCTGGTGTAAGAGCAATTTCAGTTCTCAGTTTCCTGTGGTTGAGTGTATGTCTGGTCTCCTGCTGCCTTCTCTCAAGTAATGGTACTTACCAACTACAGGAACCATTTGGAAATTATTTTTATAGTGGAATGTAGGTATCTTTATGTGGCTGCTCAGCTATCTGGCCAGCTCTTAAGTGGTACATGTCCATTAACTTGTATTAGTAACTAACCAAATGTTGATGCCCCCATGGATTTTTTTGTCAGTAATAAGAGAAGTGCTGGTATTCTGCAGGAATTTTGCAGAGACCCTGCTAAGAGTTACATAGTCAAAAAGAAACAACTCTTCTGGCAGAGGTCTGTTCAAAACAGTAAAATCTAGTAGCATTATTATTCTGACTCCTGCCCCCTACTGCTCTGATTAACACAATATTTTGTTAGTGTCTGGGGTTCATTCCCTGTTTTTGAAAATTTTTCTTGAAGGATTAGGATTTTCTTCTTCCATCTCATTTATGTCAGCATTTTTTGTATGTAATCCTACAGACATACCAATCATACATGATTGTTTCCAAAAGAGCTTTTTTTTGAAAAAAATTCCTAACGTTGCTTGTATCAGTACAGCTCCAGTAACAGCAGCAGACTGATTTCTAGATACTTTTTCCCTCCTTCTAGAACAATTCACTGCCTGTTCTTTGCAGTCAACAGGGAACATTCAGTTTGGATAGCTACTAGATACCTTCAAAAATACCAAACATCATCATCATCATTTATTTTCAAAGCCACGGTTACCGTTGCTGTGTAAGAATTCAGGCAAATCATTTCTTTTCATGATTTTTTTGTACATATTTATGTTTATATGTATACTCCTCATTTTTGGTCCAACTAAATTATTTCTAAAATTTTGATGCTAAAGTATGTAAAACCAGACTTTAGTGTACTCTCAAAATTTCAGACTTGGAGTTGGTTTTCTGTGTAATTCTGTTGTATTTCTGTGTAATTCTGTGATTGTCTGTAATTTTCTGTTGTAATTCTGTGACTGCCTTTAGTCATATTTATGAATGGAATATTAGGTTTGCCTCTTGTTCTTTTCTGTGTACCTCCAAGGAAAGTTTGGTTCTGTCTTCTGTGCAGTCTTTGACTACCTAATAGATAGCACCTGTAAGTAGCCACATTAGATTTCAAATAGCATGCTACCCAACTATTTTGAATCATAGAATGGTTTGGGCTGGAAGGGGCATTGGAAGGTCATCCAGTCCCACCCCCCTGCCATAAGCAGGGATGTCTTCAACTAGATCAGGTTGCTCAGAGCCCTGTCCAGCCTGACCTTGAATGTTCCCAGGGATGGGGGGGCATCTACCACCTGAGATTGTTTTTAAAAATCCAAGTACAAGTAGCAGTGAAGAAGAAAGGGATAATTATAATGTATTATTAAAGCTATGATTTTTTTGCTGTGTTGATACTGTTTGAAGAGCTCCTGATTGCTAAGGGTCCCAGATCTGTCCCCAAAGTTCCTGAGACAACAGTTTTGACTCACGGAAAAGGGCAACCTCCATGTGATGCAACAGTTTGGTTGCTAATTTCTCTGTCCTTCTAATTTTGCTGTTGTCCTTAGGAAAATTATGACTTATTTACTGTTATCATCACACTAAGCCGTCACTGAGGTTCCAAATGAATGTAGTACTTCTCTTGAATGCAACCCCCTTCCCCAAGAACAGTGTAAGTGATGGAAATTGGACAACACTGTATAAATACAAAATAAATGCATCTTGCTAATGAATCTTGGTAAGCCTCAGCTTACTGTTTGCCTTGTAAATACAAAGCTATGCCAGCAAAAAGATCTTTCTTTTTATCAAAGAAATAAAGTTATATAAAATATGACTTGATCTTCATTGTAAATTATTTTTCCTGAGATAACTTTTTAATGTTCATTTCTTGTTTGTTACAGCTTAGTTGTAAGCGATGATGATGTGTGGAGAGATCAGTTTTACAATGGAAATATTAAGAAAGAAAGAGGTAATGAACACATTTCAAAATAATATGTTGTAACACTGTAACTTAATTCTCCATTGCAAAAATAAATTTGAATGTCATATATATGTAATAAAAAGTGCTAAATAGGCTTAATTTCATTTATTGAGATAGAAAACCTCTCCTGAGAAAATCAGTCTGAAACATATCTTAGTTAAAGAAGTGAAGCCCTATGAACAGGTCTGATATGATTGTGGCATATGTGTTGTAGGGGGTGTAGTTTTTATTTTCACTTGCCATTACAAAAACGATATTGAAAACTAGGGAACCTTTCCACTGTTCCAACAGCAATGCTAGGACGGTGGGAACGCTACTGTGGTTGTGCCACAGATGATGCTACATCATCTACACCTGCTTTGAAAAAGAATGGGATGGCACAGCACAGGGAAAAATCTATTTATGTTGGTATTTTCTTTGTTGCTAGCATCTCTGGAGTAATTCTGGTATTAATGCAGTACTGGAATTTTGCCCGTGTTTGCTGGTATAGCAAATTAAGTTTTATCGTTAAAATCTCTGTATAGTAAAGTAATATACATATTCATCTGTTATGCGTTGAGCATACTTACAAAAATACCAGTTTAACTATGCATATTTAAAGTCTGTGTCTATAGAAACAACACATGACAGCTTTTACTATGGAACTGTTTTATTTTGCTGATACTCTGTTTACATTTGAACACATGTGTCTGTATTTAAGGTGCAATAGTGCTACGTCTTGCCAAATCATGGTTTCGTATAGGATCCTTAGAAATCTTAGCTCATTCTGGGGAACTGGACTTACAAAGGTTTGAATTTAATCTTCATAGTAACTGTATTAGTTTTCTTGACAATCAAATATATATTAGAATGCATATATACAGTTGGAATATAGACATAAATTAGTTAGAAAGGAAAACTGCATAATTTGGAAAGATAATCTGCTGTCTTTATACCAGTTTACAAAGTGTGAGAAACGCTCAGTTGCCAATTATCCATAGCTCAGACAGGATGCGGTGTGAAGCACTCTTTATTACGTTCTTGCAAGACCGGGCGCCCCCATCAAGTGGGCGCGCCTAACAGCCATCATGCAATGGTTTATATCCCTTTCTCCCAACCGCCAATTCCCTCCCCTGATTCCTCATTGGCTGAGTACTACAGGGTGTACAGACTTCCCGAACCGCCTACCGATACGCCCCTTCATGTATGTGTTCATACATCGCATGTTCATGGAAATGAACCTTGGCTTTCTCCAGGGCGGAGAAGTTAATATGCATGAGCTCATCACGCAAGCCTACTAAGATGGAAAAGTTTGCCCCAAGTCTTTCGGTATCTGCATCCATCTAAAGCCAGTTCCAAGTACTGGGTCATCACAGTTAACAAAAAGACCACTTGCCTTCTAGCCCTAGGCCAGGGATTTCAATGGTTGTGAATTGCTCTTGTTGATTGCTTTGGTGAATCGCTCTTGCCCTTCCCATCAGGCTTATTATGCGAAAACAACATTCTTTTCCTTACAAAAGGATGTTGCCTCATAAGGGTAAAACTCCCTAGATGTTTTTGAAGGCCTGGATCTTACAAAATGAGAAAGGTTTTATAGCTGAAATAGTTCTGGTAACTAAGCACTAGAGATGAGTTTTTTGTTTTGGAAAAGTTTGTAAATTTAAAGTATAAGTTCCTACATTTCTCATAGTTGTCTGTGAAGCTAAATTAACAGAAATATGAAATAAATTACTAGCATAAGTATGTTGTATAAAGTATGCTCTCCAGAAACATGCAGAACCGGAGAAGTATACTAGGTGAGAAATTATTGCATGGTTTTAAGCCTCTTAGCAATGTTAATTTGTGCGTCAAGCAATCAGTGTGACAGATTTTTAGGTCTGCTGTAAATATTTAAAAGTTGGTTATTTCTCCTTAGGAGCAATAGAAATTGTTCTGGAGTGCTTAAAAACAAGCAAGAGTTCATAGCAGCAGTTGTACATTGTAGTAACTGATAATTCAATTTAATTTCCAACATCACTCTGTGCTATCTTTTTTTTTTTTAAAATCTCACAGCAGATTTTAGTTGTAGAGCTGAAAGACAATTAAGGAACTAATTTTAAGTTTTGTTTTTGGGTTTTTTTCGTTAAAGTATTTATGACCCGTTGGATTTAAGGAGCACATAAAGATCACTTGAACTCATGCAAAATAGATGACTCCTTCCTGTCTGTTTTGGAGGGGGCCTCAGAAAGAGTGGCCAAGAGCAGGCCAAGGCTGGTGTGACTGTCTGTGCTTCCCCCTCAGAGAAGGTCCTCCTGAAAGAGGATGTCCTGGAGTAACCAGCTGAAATTCAGAGGCAATAGGTTGAACACCCACCTAAGGTCAGGTTGCTAGATACTCGGATAAAATCATCACAGTTTGAGGAGAGTTCAGTGATTTGCTCCAACAACCTGATAGGAAGGTAAAATCTAGGTATTTGTGTGTGCAGCCACACAACCCTTGCCCAGGTCGGGTCCTTGCCCAGGCTGTGTAGTTTCCTGTGCCAGCAGCCGTGGCTGGCTCTGACCACAAGAGGGTCCTACAGAGAGCACTTAAATGTACTAAATGCCAGCTGCTCTACTTCAGAGCTTTAGGTCTGCAAAGATATGCATCTGATAGGCATTGCACTTTTCAATGCACGCATCCCAGTTTCCTGAGCCTGTCTTGTAGGACTATGCAGCACTGTTTTGGGAATGGCTAGTTACTGTGGCAAGTAACCCTACTTCGTAAGAATTCAGCCATAAAATTTTCTGTGTGAGGAAGCTGATGTAGAGTTATTCCTTGTAATCATATACTTCTTTTTTTGGATACACAAACTTTTTTTCCCCCCTAAAAATTTGGTATTACTGCATGCGAAACCAGATCCTGGTGTGCTCTGGAAGTTTAACACATGGGAATATTTTAACTCTACGTGGCAGTCTCCAGTTATATTTATGACTGGAACCAGTCTCGAGTCATATTTATGAGGAACCTTAGGTTTTATCTCTAAGCATTTGGAAGGCCTTAATCCAAGACTCATTGGAATAAGTACGCTGAGTTTTCTAATAACTGGTTGCAGCAAGCTGTCGATCAGCATTTAGCTGTTTGAAAACAAGAATTTTGAATTATCAGTTCTGAAAGTGCCAGTTTTGTTTAAAGAATTCTGCCTCTCCCGTTACAGAAGATTGCTAGACTTTATCATTCAGGAACATTTTCCATCAATAGCCATGAATGATTCAAACAGATATCTGGTAAGTCTTTTTAAAGTTATTTTTATTTTCCACAAGAACGTGAACAGAAATTATATAAAGCTTTTCAAATTTTCAAGTTTTAAAAGGTTTTAAATTTGAAGTAAACTTCCAGATTTTATTAGCAAAAGTTTGTTAATTCTCTTCAGTAAAAACCTGCTTCTTGGAGCTTTTTTTCCTCAAAGTCAGATATGAACATTCTTCACCACTTTTCGTTACGGAAATGTTTATTGGCAAGCTTCCATTTTTCTGTTATTTTTTTGTTCTCTTACTGCTCAGATTTTAAGTGAGCAGTGGTCATGAAGTGATGGATTATGCCTTTTCTAGTATAAATGTATATATAGTGTATACTAGTATATACACTATAAACAAAGTCTTTGTTTCTTTTTTTGATTTTCAAATTTCTTTTAGGGCATCTATATGTACTTATTGAATTATAGTCTTTGCTGGGTAAGGTTATTGTGCAGTTAGATCATTTTGAATGTGAATGAAAAGTCGTGACAGAGAGAGATATGCATTTAAAAATAGAAGGCATGACTTATTTCTAAAGCGAGTCAAATGTTTATGATATTTATTGTATTGCGTATTTTTGATCCAGAGGACTTGAAGTAAAAGATGTATTTGTTTTTAGGAATTTTTCTCTACAGTCGTATCAGAGACTGCAAATCTGATTGCATTGTGGATGTCTGTGGGGTTTGCCCATGGTAAGTTGCAGTAGATGGCATTGGCTTTACAGGAGTGACTCTTTATAGTCATATACTTAAAGATGTCTTTTGTCATTTTGTTCTTCAGTTATTCTGATGTCTTTGCCTACAGCACTATCTGTTATGCATTAATATACAAGGTTTTTTGTAACAGAGTTAGGAGCTCTTTCTGATCTTTCAGAGCATGCTTGTATCTGACAGAAGCAAGAATATGGGAGCAAGAATTCTCAGAATTGTTGTAATAGTCTGATGTACAAAGACCATCTATTGATTTCATATATAAGTTTAATTGCTCTGAATTTGATGCATCTACATAAAAACCTGGCCTTTTACAGTGTATAGGATGCAGTGCTGTCCACCTTTGTTTCAGATTTATATTATGAAAAATAAAATAGCATCACCTTGCTAATACAGGACCCAGTCAACTTGCAAGGAAGCAGCTAATGACCACTTTGCAAGATGCTGTTTCAATACCGTATAGCACTGAAAGCAAAAGGAAACAGTGCCACCTAGATATGGAAACCAGATACAAGATGGTGTAGCAAACAGTTTCTTGTTTTCATACTTAAAATGCATGCCAGGTCAAGGGTAAGAGAGACAAGTTTATTTTCCAGAGTCTGACTTTTGAAAGGTAACTGCTCCAAGTTCTCTAGATTCAGTGGATCTATTTCACAGCAAATTTTCTAGAGACTACAGGGTTCAAGTGGAATTTTAACTTTTGTTTCTCCTTGTTTAATTGCAGGTGTGTGCAATACAGATAACTTCAGTTTATTATCCATAACAATAGATTATGGTCCATTTGGATTTATGGACTCCTATGACCCAAGTGAGTGTAGCACCTGTTTTTAAACATAATTTTTTACTTAAAATAAATTCTTTATATTAATTTACGTAGTTTTTGTGTGCATGAAAACTCCTAACATTATTAGCAGAAAAATCCCAAGTATGTGTATTGTTTGAAGAGTTTTAGGGGAAAAAAAAAATCAGAGGCCAGTTTTATGATACACTCTACCGGTTGCACTTCAGGTGCTAAAAGTCTTGTTAATGAAATATTACTATTAAACCCAGTGGAACTTCATCAATTGAATAGATGCTACAGCAGAAACCTGAAAGACTATAAAATGTGTATTGCTGTAAGCAACCAAAAGCAAAAGTGGTATACAGTGACTTAGCATGCATCATGCCCTAGCTTTATAGTCACAGCAGCTAATTATGTGTTAGAAGAAAAGAAATCAAACCTACCCAGTCATGGCAACCTTTCTTTGAAAGTATGAACTCAGTCTGGGATTGATAGATATAGGTCCAGTACGTACATAAATGCGTATTAGATTATTGTTGGAGGCTGCATCTGAGTAAGCTTCAGAACCAGCAGTGGTTATCTCGCTGTTTTCGTGAGACTGCAGCCTCATTAAGGAAATGTCATGAGAATAAATGTTATATTGATTCTGTTGTATTGAAAAAACAGGGCTTTTCTGGTTTTAGATCTTTCTCTATATGGTGGGTTGACCCCAGCCAGCAATTAAGGACCCACCAGCCACTCGTTCACTCCCCCATGTTGCAGGTTGGGGGGAGAATTGGAAGAGCAAAGATGAGCAAAAAGCTCATGAGTCAAGATAAAGACAGTTAAATAAGTGAAGGGGAAAAAAAAGGGGAGGGAGAACACGCACGACACCAGCAAGTGATGCAGAGGCAATCACTCATCACCTCCCACCGGCAGACTGATGCCCAGTCAGTCCCCAGGCAACAAGTGCCTTGGAAAAACTACCCCCGGTCTTTATTGCTAAGCATGGTGTTATATGGTGTGGAATATCCCTTTGGCCAGTTGGGGTCAGCTGTCCCAGCTGTGTCCCCTCCCAGCCCCTTGCCCACCCCCAGCCTGCTCGCTGGGATTGCAGAGTGAGAACAGAGAAGACCTTGATGATGTGCAAGCATTGCTTAGCAATAGCTAAAACATTGGTGTGTCATCAACACTGTTTTAGTCACAAGTCTAAAATACAGGCTGCTGTGAAGAAAATTAACTCTGTCCCAGCCAGAGCCAGTACACCCTGGAACCAGATAAAATGCTTTAGGGTTAAAATTCAGATTTGAACCAATGATAGATGTGTCACAGGTCTCCTCCTTAACACTCCATTTGTTATTAATGTCCTCTGAGGACTCAGGCAATGCTGTGTGCATTGATCAGCTTATCTGCATTTGATCTGAGCATACTGCATCCATTCAGAGACTGGTGCTGATCTGAGCATACTGCATCCATTCAGAGACTGGTGCTGTAGATACGCGTACATTTTACTTCTGGATACCGGTAACTTGCACAGCAGATACTATCTCCCAGATGATGGATTTGCATACTGGAATATGTTAGCCCTAATTTTTATGTGACTACATAAAGCTTGCTTGTACAAGTGAAACAAATCTTGATCAAGTGGTCAATTTATTTAAATACATGTTTATACATGTTGCTTTTCAAAAAATTCTTGCAAATCCTGACTCTGGTTGCACAGTTCTTTGCTTACTCTGTGATAAATGGTAGCACTATATGTAGGAAAAGCATAGAACAAGGCATTATTTTTTGTGTAAAAATGATCTTTTTCTCTTTAAACATCTGAATTTATTTTGTAACTTGAAGTAGGAAAATGTCACTTGTGACATATGGGAACTCATCTGTGAAAGATGTGTTCTTTAGATTTGCAAATAATAGATCTTGAGTTAATCCACTGTAAATAAGTATCCTTGTGATCTGTTTTTAAATATTTAGTAACTTTAGGGCTTTTGTTAATTTACTGTGTAAGTATAAAAATGAATACACTTCAGTATTTTAACATTGATTGTTTATTGTAATTACTCTGTTGTGGAAAAGTAATGTTTTGTTTGAAACAGATTTTGTTCCAAACACATCTGATGATGAAAAGAGGTATAAAATAGGAAACCAGGCAAATGTTGGGCTGTTTAATCTGAGCAAGCTGTTACAAGCTCTAAAACCTTTATTGGATCCCAGGCAAAAGCAGCTGTAAGTAATCCTTAAAATACCTTAATGCTTGAAAGAGCTAGTGAGATGGGAGACCCTCTAATCACCATATGCATAGGAAAGAAAAGGATTAGCTTTTCTAAGTGGAAATTGAGTCTGAATTAATGATTGGGCTGAATAAGATGGAGGGAAGGGAGAAAGGATTTAATTGGTTATAATAGCAAAATATGACTGGAAGGCGGTCCTAGATGTTGTGTGGTCCATTCATTCTCCTTTCCTTAAGGTTCCTTTTCCTTTGCCTGTGGTTTTCTATTCTAAGTTTGTCTAGCTTGTTCTTTAAGATGCTTACTTATGAAGACCATACATCCTCCTGAAGTAATAAGGTAGTATTTTAATACCCTATTGTGAAGACTCCTAATATGAATCTTCTTTTGTGTGGTTTAAACTCACAGCTTCTTACTCAGTATGAAAAGGAAGAATATTGTGTTTTTCTTCTTTGCAGCAGCTGTTTATGTATTTGAAGCCTGTTAAAATGTTCCCCCTCAGTCTTTTTCCCACCACAGATCCTAGTTGATTCAGAATATTAATGTGAGATATCAGACAGAAGAAGTTTTCATGGTTTACTGTACAGTAGGATTGTACCCACAGTAGTATTGTAGTTCCAGAGAATTTGACATTTCTTTTGTTTTTGCAGAGCTTCACAGATTTTGGAGGGATATGGTGAGCGCTATTACATCCGGTATGCAGTTCCAGAACTCAAACCTTGTAGTCACAATACTATAAATTATGTTATGTGACAAGTTCCTTATTTTGTTACTATTTTCAGTTTCACAGAGCTATTCAAAACAAAATTGGGTCTTCTTGGGGAGAATGAGGAGGACAACTATTTGATTGCTTTCCTCCTAAAAGTAAGTTTGCTTTGCTAATTTTATTGGCAAGCATCTGGACTGATACCCCATATGTTAAAAACTCTGATAGAAGTATCTTTTTTTGCTAGCTTATGGAAGATACAAAAGCTGATTTTACAATGACATTTCGACATCTCAGTGAAATTACTGAAGACCAGCTAAAGGAGCTCCATATTCCTGAGGTATTAATTAATACAAGCATCCAGTTTTAGGAATACTTAATATAAAATGAGTAAATCAGGTTGGACATAACCCCGGTGTAATAGAGATGTCTCAAGCCATGATTTGCCTGGGAAACGTGTCATTGTAGCATTATTAAGGGACAGAGAGACTAATATATCTGTGTCATGCTACCACCCCATGTTAAACCTGTGTCTAGTAATGAAGGATACATTAATGAAGAGTGCTGAGTAAAATCTTCAGCCTCTGGTACGCATCCACTGTGAGTAGTTGTAAATATTCATACGCAGGTGGGAATGTGATTTTCTTTGCATTTAAGATGGGTCTGCTAGAAAGACTTTCCTTCCTTCCTGCCCTTTTTTTATTTGTTTTGCTTAAAAACATAACTCTGATAGTATTTCATGAGACACAAATGAAGTTGGACAGGGCTCATAAGTAAAATTTCAACCTTGGGTCGATCAGACTATTCCTAACATGGGTTTACCAGGTGGCCTAAACATCTGCTCTCAGGCCCATCAGCTTGTCTCGGGATCTAATGACAAGTGAGATCCCATCTCATCATAAACTCTTGCTAGAATCTCAGCCTATAGTGGCCTCTGCCCTTCCTTGGGCACAAGATCAATTCTAAATGTAGCTTAAAGCATAGGAATAACCTTTAGTCATTGTGTCCTGCTCAGCCTGCTATCCCATCCTGTGTTGCTGCTAACTCAGCCTAAACTTACTCTTCAGGACCAAGGATAATCATAAAAGAGATGAGAGTATTAAGATAGATAAACTTCTTACCTGGATATAGTGCAATTTTAGAAGTGGAAATATGGCTGAAATGTTTTAACTAATTTTTATACTCAAATGTGGTTTTCATATTTTTTGACTCCCTTTAAAAAAACAGATATGATCAAAACTTTGTTTTTAATTTCCCTCAATTAACTTTTTCCCACTTTTTCTTGTATATCTGCTGTTTACCTGCTTTTATCTATGTCCATTTCTTTCTTATCTGTTCTTACTCTGAAGTTTGGTTTTTTTGTCTGTGAGCTTTGGCTATTTACTCTCAACTGAGCAGTATGAAGCAGCTGTTAGCTCAGTGTAGTCAGCCAGGGAAGCCTAGTTTGTGGTTGACGTCCAACACTGGAAGCAGTAACCTGAAGCTGTGGTTTCTCTTTGTCTTTTCCAAGTTCTGTCTGTTCTTCCTCTCCTACTGTCTCTATTCTTCTTTGTCTTCTCCATCCCTGTAGCCTTAAGTTTCCCTTCTTCTCCACACCTTTTCTTTCTTTATCAATGTATTTTCCTTATTCCACAAATTTGGGAAAAAAAAGTATCTACAAACCAATCCGGTCCACGTACAAAACTCAGAAGAGGGTAAAACCTGTAATTATGTAGCCTAAGAAATAAAATAGGTCAGACGGTAAGCTAAGGAAAAATAGGGGTGAAGTGCTGGAGGTGTTTAGATAGAATTTGCCATAGCAGAGATGGATTAATATAGATGTAACATGCTAGCAAAGAGAATTAAATTAAATACAGAGGAGAAGATATTAGTAGAATTGTTGGGGAGAAAATTCCTTGAAGCGTCATCATGTTTCCCTCTTACCCTTTTAATATTTCTTTGCTTACTTTGCTTTTTGCTTAACAGGAACAAAATTCTGATTACCCACCGTTAACCGTTTCTTTCTTTTTAGGAGTTCTGGGCTCTCCAGGATCTGGCTAAACACAAGTTATTTTCAGAATGGGTTACTATGTACCTCCTGAGATTAAATCGGTAAGTCTGATGCAGTTTGAAGTGTAAAAATAACACCAAGTGTGTGTTTGCCAGAAGCAGGCCACTGTAATCTGCAGTGATTTTCCATAATCTTTGGTGGGTCTGGTAAACTGTCCCAAACACGGTTTCATATACCTTTTTTGTCTTTATGGTTCTAGATTTTGCTAGAGTCCATAATAATTACTATTGTAGTTCTATTTTACACACAGGTATCTACAAAAATTGCATGGGAGGAGTGGTCTGTATTTGTTGTCTTCCACTGAGCAACTGATCAGATTTCTTTGGTTAACAATTTTTGTTAAAAAAACAGTCCTACAGATTCAGGCCAAGAACCTGAAAGTAAGGCTTTGCAAATACATAGGAATGAATAGTGTTTCATTACTGGTAATACATATTTTTTTTACTATGTAATAATATGGCTTTAGGATGACAGGGGATGAAAGTTGAACAATTGTGAATACACAGACTGGAAACCACTAGTGTTGCATAGATAGGGACATGCATGTTAGACCTTCCTACCAATTCCTTTGTCTTAAATCCATAAAGAATGTAACATGTTTTTCTTGGTCAAATATGGTATGCGTGGCTGATAGGAATGAAAAGAAGTACATATCAGGTACCTGGAAATTTTAGTCAGTAAATACAATGCTTAGGGAAAAAATTGATACAAGATACAAACCCTCCAAGAAAGTGTGCAGTTTCTTCCAAGTCTAATCACTCTTAGAGATTCATACCTGCTTCTACTGAACACAAAAGCAGAACACAGTGATTTTAATGAAAGTCAAATAAAATATTTCTAAAAATATATAAGTATAACCCTTAGCTAAAACACTTTCTTTTTTCTTCTTTTGGTTTGTTTTTCATGTATAGTAACAAGGGTGATTCAGACACCAAGAGAAGAACAAGAATGACAAGTGAGTAAAACAATGCAAAGAAATCGTATGCTTGGAGATGGCAACTATCTATTTACATAGGTTTCTTTAGTGTTAGTTTTTTTGCCTTTTGAGAACTAAAATGTACTGTTTTTCTGAAGAGGAGAAACTCTCATTACACTGCTGCAAATCTTGTAATACTATACATTCACTGTGGCTATCTCTGGTTTCACCCACTCCTGTGGTTAGATTCTAGCCGCCTGTGTATGGCTAGACCTGTGAATGTATATGTACTTTTTGCATAAGCTAAATGATCAAGTTCCTTTGCTATACTGAGGCTCACTTCCTCCTTAGGGATCCTCCCTTTTCCCTTCTTAAAAAAAAAAAAAAAAAAGAAATCCTTAACTCAATTGTCTGTGTTTATGAAGAAATTGGTCTCGCCCAAACCCCTTCTATTGTGAATACAGTCGTATCAGTTGACTGAGGCTTAAGAGTGTGAGATCATGGAAGTGCACGGCAACTACTAGTCCAAGTTGCTCTTCTCTAGGTTCTGCTGGTTTGGAATGACAGAGCACATGTCTGTTCATATTTTGGGCAATTGAAATCACAAGTGATGAAGACCTTTTCCTATCAGTATCTGGAAAGGCTGCTCTGACCTGTGTCACACCATGTGCGAATATAGACATTGAAGCAATCCAACTCAGCTGTCCAGCTATGATCTATTCCATGTCAGTCCTCATTTACATACTTGTTTATTTTTCCTTTCCTTTATTTTTTGTTTACCTTTTTATATTTCTTTTTTCTCTTGATTTTTTTTTTTTTTTTTTTAATCCTCTTTTTTACAATTTCTGTTTGGGGGTTCAGGAGATGCCAGGCCTTCAGCTTGTTCCATGCTTTGTTGCTCATGGACTTGATTAATTTTTTTCTCCTTTTGATTCCGTTTAAGAATTTTGATTCCCTTAAGAATTATTGGCCCATGGAAATGTGGTTGTCTGTATCTTGTCATGTATCAAGTGGGGCTTCATCTTAGTGTCTTGAAATGGTGGACGTGCTCTGGCTGCTCCCCAAGTTGTTAACTTTTCATTGCAAAGTAGGGTGCTCCCTGAGAGGGACCCGGATTTGATTTCCATGTGAGAGATGCCCTTCCTCTTCTGCTGTATCTGCCTTTCCTGAGTGCAAGCAACATATTTGCCTTGATCTGTACTTACTTCCTTTAGCAGTCTGTGGAGTGTGTCAGTTTGCGTTGCTCAGAACAACACTGTTCTTCTCCAGTGATGAGCCTTTGATAACATCAGGAAAGATTCTGGTAGGCATCCTGTACTGGCTCAATGGACTAAGATTTGTCTGAGTGTTCAAATATGTCCATATCCTTTCGACATGTTATAAAGAATTCAGGTTTCTGATAAGCAACCACTTTTTTTTATGTACCTGGAGAAAAAAACTCACTAGTGAAAGGACTATCTAGTCATGAAAGTCAAAGGAAGGTACTTTGATTCTCCAAGTTATTCTAAATACAAAATGGTAGAGATACTGCATTTAGCTGTCTATCACAGCAGATACAAAATTCTAAGAATTATTCAGGGAGATATTTTTTGGATCTGCAGTAAGCTGTGGTAAATTTGTGAAATTTGCCTAAAAAAGACAATGAGCAACTGAAAATCTCTGGCCAAAAGGGAATGAAGGAAATGCAGGATCTGATCAAATTCTGCACAGAGGTATTATAAGGTTCAATGTTACACTGCTGTACAGTGTTTTATTCTCATTTCTAATGGAAATGGCTGTACTCTTTTGTTAGATACTGATTGGCCACATTCTTCAAAAGCTTCAATTAATTTAGTAGGAAATGGCAGGAGATAACACTGACTTTCAGTAATAAGATAGTAAAAACTACATAGGGCACAATTTCTGATCACATGGACCTTCACGTTTGCATTCACATTTCTAACCAAGGCTCTATCCATTCTTAAGAACACTTCTTACAATTTTTACATGTATTTTTAGAAAGTTCATATGAAAACAGTTACCAAGAAGAAAGGTTTGTTTTATTATTTGTATTTTGGTAGGGTTAAGAAGTTTCAGCTGCGGGACTCTGAGGCTCTTAGCTCAGCTGCTATTTTGAGGTTTCAATCTCCCATTTTCCTCAGCTAAAATTTAATGCTGAAAACACTCTAAACACACTTCTTATTTTTCTATGTTTTTTGAATCTGCTTTTAGAGAAAATTATGACATTCTGAGTTTTTATTCCAAATCAGAAAGGATCCTAGTTGGGGATGATCTTCTGCAAACCAGCATCACGTCCTTCCACATGCACCTCAGAGGATCTTACAATACAGGAGACAGACAAGGGAAAAGTTTTGCCTCCAGGATCACACTTGTGCTAGTGGTCTCAGTTTTGGTAGCAGTCCAAAACTTGATATGCAAAGATGAAGTTAGTTCCATGTAATCAGTCACCACTCTACATTCATACAGCAAAGGTGCCAAAATTTGTAACAGGCTACTGATGTTCATTTGTTATTGTTTTATTTAAAATTTAATTTTCCTTTTAAAATCAACAAATCTGGTTACATTTTTGCTAGCTGCTCCATGTTACAGTGTGACCAAAGTTTCTTAGAGAGCTTTTTGTTGTTCTCTTTTGCATCTGTATATTTAAATAGATCTCTTAGATGCCCCTTGTGGTCTCTTGAAATTTTTTTAGTTGTTTTAAATATTTGCTTGTAACAGCTGTCCCTTGTCAGTACAACTTGGAGCAGAAATCTGGCTCAGCTCAGTCAACTGTGCATTTTTACCCAGCATTTCATGTCAAAGACAAACTGTCATGGCTCTCTAGATTTTTAGATGGGTTGGTAAATCCCACTAAATTTTGTATTGCTGTCTTTAGTATTAACTGACCTTGACTATATTGCCATTAACACCTCATTATTCATCACCTTTCCCTCATCATTAGTAAGTGTAGTAAAATATCTCACTGCTCAAAGTACGTTACCTTGAAGCGTTTGATCACTTATTCATTACTTCTGTTTTTTCTCTCTTTAGTTTTTAGTCCTTAGTAGCACTTTACTGCCTAAATTTAGTTCCTTAGGAGCTGACAAAAAGTTTTGACAATCCAAATCCCAATACAAGTCTATAATTGTATTTCTTTACAAAAGAAACAAGTTAAAAAAAAAAAAATGTAGACCAGATCATAAAATGCTCATAAGGGCACAAAATTTCTTCTGCTTTGTCCTTTTCTTATCTTGTCGTATTCTTTCATAATTATCTTGTCACTTGTGTTAATTACAGATATTTTTAACACCACTGTGAAACTTGTCAATTTGCAATTGTTAAGAATATATTTCTGGGACAAATAGTCTTCTGCTAATATGAGTCATGGTTTGTTTTAATGTGAATTATCATTTTTTAATGAGTCATATGTTAACTTCTCCACCTTTAAAATACTCTTTTTATATTGTTATCACACTTTACTATTGAAAACCCATTTACTGGATTAAATCAAATACTTGGCCAGAGCAAATTATTTTGCCAAGTGGGAAACCACTATTTTTGTAGCAGTTAGGGCAGGGTGTTGTTACGACTATGTAGAGGTTATCAGAGTTCCAAATAGCTAGTCATATTTATTGGATTTTGTTTGATGTATGTAAGTACATACAGAACAGAAGTAATCTGAAAAAGAAGAATGTCTGTATCTGGGTAGATTGCATCTCAGTCTTTGTTCTCATGGAAGTCAGCACCTGGACGTTGTGCCAGAACGTTGTTCGATTAACTGGGCAGCTTTTATAAAGGAGGGAGTGGCAGTGCCACCTGAGATGCTTCTGCTTTCAGCCCATGTTCTGATTTTGTAACAGAGCTTCACCTTCTCTCTTCTGGCAGGAACATGAATGGTCAGAGTTCAGCCCTTAGAGCAGAGTGGTTATTTTATCCTTTACTTTTCTAAATAACATAAAGACCCTTGGTGTAATGCTGCTGTATGTCAAATCTTGTGGCTTAAAATGGCAATCATTCAGTTCCAAACATAAAGAATGTAATTGTATTGTGATACGTAAAGTAGTCGTGCAAGTGTTGTTCCACTGATTACATAGCTTCAGTAAATTCTAGTTTGTTAGCAGGTTAAATGGTGCTCATTAGAAGCAGTGCTTATTACAGAGAAGTCTGTTTACTGCACTAGGCATTAATTCTGTATCATGAGCTATTAAATATGAATAAAATCCTGCGATTGTCTGACCGCAGAACCTTAGGAGGAGCCAATCATAGCTTTTCTCAAAGACACCAATTGTCTTGGTAGCCAGCTAAGATAGATAAGTTATGTTTGCAAGCTGAAGAAGCAGTACAAGGAGATGCAAGAACACAGTGAATTGGGAAATGGAAAAAGATTAAGTTTAATCCTGTTATCCAAAACATTGTTTCTGATCATCCCCCTCCTAATATAATTTATTATTTGTAAATAAAATAACATCATAGCTAATTGATTGGAGGAATTGACTAGAGGGAAATTTGGGATGGTGATTCTGATGAATATTTTGCTTTCTCTAATACCCTCTTTCAAATATGCTGTATATATAAGAATATTTTATAAAGCTACAGGATTTTTTGAAAGAAATATATAAAATATGAGGTTTGAACTAACATTTATTTGTATAAAACCTACTGGGACATCAGTGGAAAGCGAAGGAACAGATGAGTTTTTGTGTATGTCCATAAATCACAGACTTTTGGATCCAACTCCGTGGGTGATAATGTGTCTGGTATCACTGATTAATTTCTTCAGGTAATATCAGCTACTGAATTTGGGAAAATATGCAGACCAATGTCAAGTTAAGATTTACTTGAAATGTTTGTTACAATTAATCTGTAATATTGTTTTGATCATTAATTAAAGGGAAGACATTCTGAAGTAGAATCCTAGGTTTTAATTGGAGAGCAAAAATACGAGTTGTATTGACGTTATCTGCTAAAAAATCAGTAATAAAAGCCATGTGTGCTTATGAGAATTGTCCTCACCACACAGTGTGACAGAACTCCTTTTGTAAGCTCTTAGTTGCTGTTCTGTAAGATACAGCCTGGGGTACTACTTCAGCAGTTTCATTTTCAATGTCCCTACAATCTCCCTAGCACTAATTAGACACAGTCGGCCTGGAACATGCCCGAGAAGCTGTGTAGCTGTCATGGGTGTTTCCAAGAAGATAGAGCAGACAGTTGTGGGAAAAAAGTGTGGAACCCCCCAGGAAACTAAAAGGAATGGCAAAGTTGAAAAAGTAGTTTCTAAAAAATACAGCTGAAATCCAACATTAAAGGCTTTTATGGCCAAACTTTTGATGTATGATATAGAAGAAGGAATATCTAAGTACATATACTTCAATGAATATCTCAATAATTCCTTTTTACATTAAACAGTATTCATTTTTATGATCTCCAGGAATGTACTGACAACATTTAAATATGCTTTCCAACAATGTATCAGGAACCTAGGCCATGGTAAACTAATCATTGAAAAGTCTGCTGGTGTTCCTAACAGGAAATCCTTTGTGTACCAATGTGATGTTCTATGCTGTTCTGGTTTTTGTTCGGCACTTTCGCATTACTGATGCAAGTTTTAAAAAATCCTTTTAGCAGCTTATAAAAATAAATAATTGATTAATTCCTTTTCCTTTTTATGCATTTTTTTCCTTGATCTGCAAATTAAACCTTCTTGATGAGTTCAATGACACGTTTAAATGATTGTGTTTTGCTTTTGTTGAATATGTCTAACTAAATTTAAGATGATTTACTTTTGGTTTCAGCTGTTAACCCTAGATACATACTTAGGAATTGGATGGCAGAATCAGCAGTGCAAAAAGCTCATTTGAATGATTTCTCGGAGGTAAAATTATTTCTTTCTTTCTTGGCATATTTATTAATAATTGGCATAATTGTTAATGGAAGAGTTGTTGCATTTACACTTTGAACCTGTATTACACTTTGACCCACACTGTACTATCTAATACCTATTACTTTTAAAAATATTAACAAAACTATGAATAGTATTAATTATAACATAAATAGTAATGACTACTATTAATAGTAGTACTAATAGTAGTAAGCAACTCATGGACTAGTTTCTGGAGCCAGGAGGGTGCATTATGAAGTAGCAAAGACTTCTCTTGTTTGCAGGAAAACATTTTGTATAAAAACTTACCCATTTTAATTGCTTCTAGGTTCATCTCCTACAGCAGATTTTAGAACATCCCTTCCAGAAACAGCAGGCTGCAGAGAAAGCAGGCTACTCCCTGCGCCCCCCAGCTTGGGCCAAGGATCTTAAAGTAAGCTGTTCATCCTGAGGGGAATTTGAACAAGCGAGAAAACTGATCAAGGTTGAAGCTCAGGCCTTCAAATAGGATTAATGGATCAAGCCACAGGAGCTTCTCTCCTTATACTTTGTGGACTGGAATCTGCTACTCTGCAAGAAAAGGTCTTGACCAAATTTATAAAGCCTAAAGATTAAAGAAATGGACCCCTATGTATGGTTGCATCAGCAAATTATATTGGCATTTATAACTCTACCCTTCATATTCAGTTGTGCATTAATTTGAGTCCCAATATTTAAGTTCTGCCACACTGTCACACTTAACTTCTCAGAATTCATGGCTGATCAGGTGGGTTTCAATAACTTTTAATGGCTGGTCAATTTAAAATCCATCTAAGTGAGTTTTAATTATACAGTATTTTGATTAATGTTCTCCTTGCTGTTACACACTGTTCAAATATAATTGTATGCTGAAGACGTAAATGTTCTTAAGTCTTTTGCAGAGCTGGAACAGAGGATCACCTTACACTTAGACCTGGTCACCTTTCCTCTTTTTGACCTTGTTTTGTCCCATTAAACTGCCAACAAACATTAAAGGAAATTCAATTAAATAGTGAGAAAAGATGTCTGCTTGGGAGTGGCTTCCCCCAAAATAAATTTTGGTGTCTGTGCCAGTGTCAGGTGCCTATCAAGCCTGGCCCACTGCTCTTTGAAAGCATACCTTTTGATAGCAGTAGAAAGATTGTTGGTGGATGGATATAATGCCTCAGGAAATTTTCACTGGTTGGACATGGAAAAAGAATTTCTTGGAAGTATCTCACTATGTATGTAGTCAGGTCAATATACTTTTTGTATACAGCCACCTGATGCTGTAAGGGACTAACAGAAATCGTGCAGGGAAAGTATTTAAAATTCAACTAAACCTGTTCCATTGAAGTCCTTTGAGTAACAGAGAGACAGTAGTCTTTTGAGTCCTGGATCTTGTTATTTATCCTTGTTTGATACTGCACAAAACTTAGTATGTAATTAAGCCAAAATTAATACATAAGCAATCAGGTCCAACGTTATTCTAGAAAATTTACAGCAAAAATCACTGATTTGGGGGCTTTGTTACTTCTTGACGTTACCTCGTCTCTTCTCAAATCCAAAATGGATTGTTCTAGAATCTCCAAATTTCTTGAGTGCCACTTGATTCTGAAATAGAGGCTATTAAGTGGTGTAATTAGCATTTCACAAATCTATTTCTAGAAATATAATTAATGTGGAAATATTTGTATTATTAGGAATCTTTCAGTGACTAAAAAATATTTGAATGACTTTACTTCTTAACTATAATCAACACAATTACTCAGGATGGTTTCCCCTCAGATATGCAGCTGTTCAAATATAAATACAGTTGTTCAAATGTATATAATAGTATCATAAGGTGAGGAACAATATAGATGTTTAAATACAGGTTTCTGAAAGTCCAGTCAGAAGTTTAAGCAACTTACACAAGTTGAGCCTGGGTTAACATTCCTTGTGCAGGTAGTAAATGCTCTTCTGCAACCACTGGGATTAGTGTTTGAGTTGGCAGCACCTCCAGGTACGCTTCAGCTGCTGGGGCTGCCTGTAGAAGCCCTTCAGCAGTGGGCTGCCCTCCCAACTGATGGAAACATTGGTGTTGATGTCTCTTCTTGGATAATTACAAGCAAGATAGCATGGTGTGATGAAATGTGTGAACATCAACATTACCAGCTGCAGTGGAATGAGGTACACTGCAAATACGTGATGATTTGAAGATGAACATATTTGTGCCCACAGGGTAAATACAGCAGCACTGCAACTTGGGCCCTGGTTTCCAGTTAGGTGAAAGAATCTAATTTGTGTTGAACCAAACATCCGGTAAGTTTCTTTTGTGTGTGGGCCAAACATGGCTGCCTGTACATCTTAACCTCATGAAATAACTGCATAAATGCAAAGCATTTTTATACTGCATTTTCCTTCAAAGTGTTTTATAAATGTTAAATCCTATTAGTGACAGTAGCAAGTGGACCTCTGCTTCACCCATAGTTACAGCATCATGATACAAAACCAGAATATCCCCAGTGGGAGCTATTTTACGAGCAGTGATATGTACTGCCCACTGTGCTCATTGTGAGGCTTTTCTCAGGTTCTTGAAAAACATCTGAAAGAATAAAGCAAGCCCTGAAAATTGGTTTCACATATTCCTCTAGCTGCAGAGAGTAGGTCAGCTACTTCTCTTCTCCAGGAGTTCATTCATGGACTCAGTCATTTCCTTGATTTATGTGAAAGCAAATCTCCATTATTTTTTTCCCCCCAGTTTTACCATGCAGTGTACATCAGCTGCTTTTAGAAACGATATTCTGATTTCATAATAGTCAGTGCTGATTGTTAATGGCAATCAAACTGCCTTAGAATATTCTGCAAGACCATGAGAATTCGTAACTATTAACGATACTGAATCTCTTCTGTTCTGCATGTTGCCCTCAAACAGAATATACACGTTTCCCAGTTACTGTGAGACTGTCAGTGATAATCCGTAAGTAATAGTTCTGTCCTATAATTTTGCCACACGATCCATTCAAGTTTCTACTTTTCCACTCTCAAAGTCCCTGACAAAGAGTGCGTGAAAAACACATGAATAGTTATCTCAACGCTACCTTTTAATGGTGTTTTGTGAAAGTAGAGAAATGAGCCCACATCATGCTCAGCATTTTGTACAACCTCCCTTTGCACTTCTAGGTTTTAATCATTATGGTTTATTATGGCAATGTAAGCATTAATATGGTGTTTCATGATATATTCCCTAAAATCCTTGGCTTCCACCTGTGGTTCTGGAGCTGCATCTTCCTTCATGCTACATAAACAGCAGTGATGCAAGAGCTGATAGGGAATAAAAATACTGTGGCTGGTAATCAAACAGGCGTTTCTTTGTACCCTCATCCTCTTTCTGTATCAGAGGACGGTTATGAGGGGCAGCAGTGTTGACCTCCGCGTGTGGACTTCTCCATGACTGTAACCTTTCTAACCCTAAGGATGGTGTTTGCCTGAAGTAGGTCCTTTTTTGTATCAGTGATGCAAGAGTCTGATGAAGATGACAGCTGCTGAGACTGCTTCCATTTGAGGTATGGAGAAAGGTTGAAAATAACATGCTGCAATTTCAGATATTTTCAGACTGAAATACTGTAATCTCTAGTAACAAACATACTACCACGACCTACAGGAATAAGACAGTTTCATATGGCAGTAGGTTAGATAGATGTGGAAGGATTAATTTCTGGTTTTTATAAATGCTTTGATTTACAGTCTTGGAAAGGAAGATCTTTTTGTATTTTGCAGCATCATTTTTGTACCGAATAAAGCCAGGTAATTGTGTATCATTAAGATGGTAGCTCTGTTCTTTGAATGGAGAGTTTGAATACTTACATTTCAGAAATTCAATGCAAGCATGTACATACGCAAAATAGTTGATAGAGTTCTAATCATCACAGCATTTTAATTGATTTCTGGAGTTTTCTATAGGCTTTGATTCTTTTTGTTTCGAAGAAAGCTCTTTTGTGTAAGATTAAGTGCATGAGTTATGATTGACTGCAGATGTAAAATGTACAAAATTGAGTTTATTGTACTGTAACAAAAGAGAAGGGAGGGAATAGGGCAGGAAGCTGAGCATTCTGGTGAGAAGAGTGAATGCAAAGAAAGCCGTGTGGAAGCCTTAGTGCTTTGTGAATTCAGAGAAACTAGCTTATTGTGCAACATTTTTCTAAGGACATGTTCTGCTTTATTTTGATGCTGGGTGTATATTAGAAATATATGTATAAACATATATATGTATTTATAAAATGTTATATGTATAAAAGAAAATTAATTTGATTTTAAAATAGTTGGCTAGCAGACAGCTGTTGTCACCTAAGTGTGTTGAAGATGTGCACTCCTAATACCTTGTCAGAAAATGACACCCAGCTCTTTAGCACTCAACGATTCTGCATAATGCTTACCTCAGTTATATATGGAAAACAATTGGGAAACATTAATCCTTTTTTTTTTTTAACCCTCCTACTTTAGTATTTTAGTTAGTATTTTTTCTCCTGCACTTGGAACTAAAGGTTTTACTAAGCCTGTAAGCCTTGCACTGGTCTCAAGAGCAAGGCTTATAGGCTTAGTACAACCTTTAGTTTGGCTGTTTTGAATTTTGAACCTTTTGAATGTTCTAGCGTGCCAGTTCAAAACTTCTAGGAAACATCTGTGGAGTTAGTGGTGAACACAGTTCTCTTGCTGAGAGCTTTTTGCCCAATTCAGTGAAAGCAAGGGAGCCAGCAGACCAGTAAGAGTTGCATGGGCTCTGACTATATTGCTAAGTAAGAGGGCTGGCAACTAGTCCCTTGGCCTATGAACTGGTACCCTCACTGGCCATACCCGCACCACAGGGGATCTCTGTACGGGGAGTGAAGCCTGCTTTAGACTCATCCATGTTGTTTTCTGGGAATGGTGCCTGGCCTGGGCAGTTCCTTGAATTGCACCAGGGACTGTGCTTAGGCCGCTTCGGCAGTACAGGTGAGCACTAGGCCAGCGCTCAAGTTTGCATTCTCCTCCTTGACACAGGTGTACAAGCTGTAGCATGTTGTTAGCAATGCTAGCTCCTCAACCATAGGCTGCAGAGCAAACAGATGGTTAACAGCAGTCCTAAGACATCCCCAGATCCCTGGTGTGAGCTTGACTTACTCTTCCAATGCTTACACTGCTGACAAACCAAAGGAAGGAGGAAAGGGAGAGTGGCTGTCCCATGGCTATACCTGAGTAACTCTGGGGATGAGCATGATTACTGCAGGAAAAACATGCTTCAGCTTGTCTCAGCTGAAAACAGATTCAGTTACAGGATGTCATAAACTTTTTTAGCGGCTTATCTGGTACTTCCCTGGCTGAAGCACCTTCCGTGCATCCCTGAGTTCCTCTTGTGTCAGTCACCTCCTTCTGCGCCAGCTCCTTCCAAGAGCCTGTCCTGTCACTCCTACTGCTTTGACCAGGCACTACCCACTCCTCCTAGTGCTGAGGGGGATGTTTAGCCTTGCATTGCTCCAACTCGTCAGGGGTCTGGCTCCCTGATACCAAGTGCTCATGGTTTGTGCTTTATCACAGCAAAGTCCTGGTCTTTGTTGCCTTGTGGAAGACTACGCTCACGCAACCAAAATGTGCAAACATAGTAGGGACCATCTGAAGAGAAGTGAGACATGCCCAGCCAGCACTGCTGTTTGTCTTGGATAAAAGGGTGGCTCTTTGTGCTGTGAACTCGTGGAAAACGTGGAAGATAAGGGTCTGCAACTCTTAGGTGAAGTGGGGCTGTAACAGCCAGCGATTGCCTCTGTTAGTGTTGCACTTTTGGACTCTACCAACAATGTTTTCACTGATGTTGGTCCACACAGAGACTACAAGGTGTCTGGGGGTGAAGGCCAGGCCTTGGTAGCCTGACCTTGGAGAGCAAAAAAGTCCCCTACCTCTTCCAGATTGGTCAAATAATTCACCTAAACCAAAGACCCCACTGGGGAGTGGGGTCAACCCAGGGACATGTGGGGTGACATACTGGTCTGGGGGTGAGAAGGGGGTGGGCCTCATTTAAAGTGTAGCATCAACAGACTTTTAATGCTCCTTGTCTATGCTCACACAGTGGCTGCCACAGGCAACACCCTAACTCCCTGCCACCTGTACACATACCTATCTTGTTTTTAGCATCTCTGTGAAACCTCGCAATTAAAATGCTTCTACATTTTTTTCAAGTTCAAAATCAGGGAGGAGTATTAACCACAACCGCCTTTGCCCACATAATGCATTTATTCGTCTGCCTCAAGCAGCCACTTCTTCCACCAGAGATGACACAGCTGTGGGCTTTACCACAGTGTTTAAAGCAAAATCATTTCAACGGCAGGAAGAAATGCACGTGGTTCACAATGTCATTAGTGTTTTCAGCTTTGAAAAAACAAAAGTAGTCATTTCAAAAGGAAAGGCACTTCATAATTACGTGGTTATAGCCTTCATATTTCTTCTAGATTGTTATGCAGATACGTGGGTATTGACAAACCAACTTTAAGCCAAAAATAAGACTAGAGATGACCTAAAACTTTCCCAGGCTGAGACACTGCCACCAGCTTGTCATTCCCTCACCTCCCACCACCACTTCTGGACCTAGAACTCCATTTTGACAAGCAGACAAACAGCAGTGCTCTCACCCCGTGCTCTGTCAGCTGCTTTTATGTATTTATTTATTTAGACTGCACACTTTGCTTTTTATGCTTTTTGTACTGCAAAATACAGTAATATATTATTTATGATATCTTTAGAAGATTGTGTGCATGAGAAGAGCAAAGACTGGAAAAAGTAAAATAAAGACTAGAAGGTATAGGCAAAAACTCTTTAAAATATTTGAAGTGGTACCAATTGCCAGTAAAATGGCTCTTCATTAACTATGACACTTTGTGAAGATATAAAATAGAAGTTATTTTTATTTGAGAACTAATAATGAATGCTGCCTAAAAGAACAATGGAGAACTAAAATGGAAGAACAAATGGGGAAAAAAAAGTAGGAGGTGACATTCATATCAGGTACAAGATAATTACAAAGTCTTTCAGAAGACAGACTATTTCTAGGTATATTTTGAAGACAAATGTTAACCAACATGAAAAAAAAAATTCCTGGCTATCAAGGGAAGCATACAAGATTTCAAAATAAAAATTTGTTTAAGATGAACCAAATAAACAAGATTTAAAGGCAGCAACTGTGAGTGCTAACAGGTATGACTGGAGTTGCATATGGAAGCAGGAGTGCATAACATTTGAGGTGAAATGTTATGTCTGGAAATGGCCCTGGTCCTGCCTTGAATCTCAGAATAATCTAGCTGAGGTTTTACTTTCTAAGGCAGACTGTTTTTGAAAAAAACTGGTGTCTTTTTATTGAAAAAACCCCCCACAGTTGGGGGTTTTCTGATAAAGAACCTTTAAGGGGAACTCTGTGAAAAGGGATCTTCCCACTTCTCAGAATTCAGACAAGAACATTGTTGTATTTTTTTCCTTCAGCTCCAATTCTACTAGAGAAGCAGCCACAGAAGCTGCATTTCACTTGCTGCTGGCTCCACAAGTGCTGCTCCACTGTCCCTGCCTCTCCCGGTGGAGTGAAGCAAGACTCTACAGCCAATTCTTACCTCAGCCTGATGCTGGAATGGTACTTAATGGCGAGGGGGTGGGATGGTGGGGAAGGAGCAGGTTATAGGGTCAAAGTAGGTGACAGAGGGCACCCAACCTTAGTTCTTGAGACCCCCAGGAGGAACACTGAAGGAGAATTCTTCCTGGAGGAGCCTGATCCAGCACGACCTTTCATGATACCTCACAAAAAAAGCTATGGCTTGAAGTCCACCTGCTCCCAGAGTTCAGGAGCTGCTGCCCTTTTTCTTCTCAAGAGCTTTCATTAGGTCAGACATGAAATCTGCTTGCCTGCCTCCACCCCCAATCGGAGGTGGCCCAGCTGACCGTGGCTCTCCAGCTTGTCCTGTGTTTTCTAGCCCTTTTAAAGGAAGTGGCACAGGTTTCTTTGTTGGAGGTGGTGGCTTACTGGAGACAGGTGGAGGTGGAGGGGGTAATGGCAGGTTTCCATTACCGCTGCTGGAGGCTGGTGGTGGTGGAGGCACAAAATCGGGAGGAGGTTCACAGAAATCAGTTGGTGGTGGTGGAAAATCAATCTTCAGTGTAGGTGGCGGTGCTGGAAAGCTGTCTGGATCTGTTAGGAAAATGCCGCTGTCTCGTTTGACTTTGGAGGGTAGAATTGGTGAAACAGAAATAGCAGATGACCGCCTCTCAGGTGGAGGAGGAGGCTGAAGTGAGTTCCTCCTACTCTGGTACTTCTGCGGCCTCACCACTGACTGCGCCAGGCCAGGCGCACTGATGTTATTTGGCTTAGCCTTTAATAAGCAGAAGGAATAAAAGGACAAGACACAGTCAGTGCATGTGTAAACTAATGCCGCTGCCTAAGAACAGTGAAAAGATGTGAAAAGATATGAGAAGAGTGCAGTAGACAGACAACGAAATGAAGTAGAGTACATTCTGCCTGAAGAGTGCAAATAGTGTTCTGTTCTCTTTCTGGAGCTGCCCACAGAGCTTTGACAGTGGAAACCTCCATGTTGACAATATTCATAGTGCCGCTTCAAGTGCTGTCCTCAGAAAATGAGTGCTTTTAAAATTTCAAAGAATTGCAGTTAGTGAGACATATAAAGATACTTTCTCAATGTTCCACCCTGCTGTTCATTCCCTGAGAACATGAAGACTTAAAAAAATAAAATCTGTGCTGTGTTCTTACATCCAAAAATACTGAGCAAGATTTGAGAACATAAAAAGCAGATGTAGTTTTGGCTCTCGTCCCCATTGTATCTCCATCTCCCATTCTAGCTGTGACTGCTGGATCTCGGGATAAAGCTGAAATAATGAAGTCACCTATCTCTGCCTAACTCACAACAGCAGTGAAGCGGGAATAAGGTGGAGAGATTTGGGAATTTAAAGTTTACATGTCTGGATTCACTGTCCCCTGCACTCTGTGTCATGGTGTGTCATGCACCCGCAGGGCAGTGCACTGGGCCCCCTCTGCGGGAGGGAGAGCACTGCAAAGCAGCGAAGAGAGGCGCTTGGGAAAGCCATCTGTCACCATTCTGTGCGGTGCACGGCGGGGGAAGGACATTCCACTTGGCAGGGGCCACTGGTAAGCCTGGGGAAGGGTGTCTCCTGCCTGCTGGGAAAGACACGTGCACACACCTCCTCCACTTTCAAATCAATAGTGGGACAAACAGGTCCTTGAAGCCACTATGTTCTAGCCATGTTTGCAAGGTCACGGAGACGTTCAAACCCTCTGACTTTTCTGAAGGAAAAGTGAATCAAAGCATCCATCATAAAAGTTAAGAAAAATAAAATGTAGGATAGAAGTTAATAATGGAGATTTTTATTTTGATAAAATTTTAGGTGACTTTTCTTTTAAACTGTGTTTGCTAGTCAACACTCTGAAGATAAAGCAAGCCTATTTGGTGATATCTGAATATAATTTGCTCTTTTTTTTTCAGGTAGCAGCTGGTAGCTGTTGACAGTTACTACACAAACATGCTACCTATTCGTGTAAACCTGTGGAGGAGTCTGCTGTCCTGAAAACAAAGCTTTGGAAAACATTCATTTCTAGTTATGCTAATTTATCAGTTTAGATCCAGCTAGCTTAGTGCTCTAACTGTAGCACAGTGCACCCTGAAAGACTTCAGCTTTGGTCCCAGGCTTGTAGAAGCTGTGAGATAAAGAAGGCAACATGTTTGCTTCTGCTAGGGAAGAGTGCTCTGCAACCCTGCAGTCAGCACTACTAATTCTGGCATTAGCTAAGTATAACATGCATGCCTTCCCTTCCTCACTCTCCTTGCCTACAAAGGTAGAAGTAAATAAGACACTGGAGGAGGGAACCACTGGCTGAGTTCTGAGAACATGATCTGCTCCAGAGGAAGTGAGGTTCAGAACAGAGAAACAGATCCTTTTAAAGGAGGAACAAAAAGACAGAGAGAGAAGTGTAGGGCATGTAATGCAGATGACAGAAAAATCCTAGGAATTTCATTTCACTCATCCTGTGCACTTTATGCATGATGGAGGGACTGAATAATGAACTGCAAACATATGCAGGGGTTTCTTTCTGCAGCATGTTTTTGAAGTCATCATACTGTACCCTACTGACATGTAATGTTTTCTCTTACTTCTTCACTTTCTCCTTTCTTACACAATCAGCTTTAGCTGTGCATAGTGTTCCCTCCTGAAAACACTACTGTATCCTTTGTGTTACTAAGGCAAGACCTGTTTTCTGGCAGAGACAGAAAACGGCACCAAGGTTCTGGCAGCACAGAGTCTTTGAGACTGTCCCAGTAGACACACTCCTATTCCTGCTACGTGAACTCGCAGCTATTTGTTCTGAAGAACACAAGGGGTAGAAGGCTGTGCCTTCACCTCCGTCAGTGGCTCCTTGCTTCTGTGCAATGGGCACACTGTTTGCAGTCTGTAAAGCATGAGGAGGGGCAGCAAGGAACCAGCCACTTTTCCCGGGAGCCAGATCCTTGTCACAAGAGTACACTGGCACTTTGAGGGGGAAAGACAGGGGGTGAAGAAAAACAAACTTGGAGAACCTGTTCACAGGTGCCATTTAACTAGTGCACTGCTAGTAACTGCTGACCTGTACCTCTAACGTATCCACTTTCTTCTGAGTCTCTGGAAATTCTGCACTGGAACGACGAACAATTTGGGGAATCTGTCCATTTGACTGAACAGCACCTGGGACAAGGAGAGGAGACAGAGGGAAGAAAGTGTTACTTTTTTGTGATATTAACCAGATCAGGGAATAGCAAACTAAGAAAAAGGCTATAAAAAGTCTTTACAACTTCTACTGAGGAACTGCTCGTTACAGGTTTTTTATACATAGTTCAGTAAAATCCATGAGGATATCTGTTTTCTATTTCAGGCTTATTTTATGACTTTTCATATTCAGTTCATTACCTAAGGAAAATAAACAAGATACCTTACATTAAAACTAATACCTGTCCACATGCCTCCATGGTTGTAGCTGATAGTCCTACAGGAAGTGCAAGGGGCAGAATTACAAAAGCATGTGATGGAATTATCAGAGTGTGTAAAGGTGCTGACAAATGAAGAGCTTTTTCTTCTGACTATTGTAAACGGTGATTAGAGAAGGGGACCATTAAGGCTGACACAGGAAGAGAGAGAGGAGCTGGCTTTGGAAGGGAAGCTAAGCAGAAATCAAACTGTCATAGTTAAGCCCACCCTCTGGCCTTCCATCATTTAAACACCTGTCTTTCATAACAGTATTCTGAAGTTTGTAGTGTGCTGTAGAACTACACTCCCAGTTTTTATTGCATGGGGTTTTTTCTTTACTTTAGGCTAAAGATTAAAAACTCCATAGTTTCATATCAATAAGAGTCACGAGAGCTGAAGGTCTGAAGTCCTACAGAGGGGCTGATCCATTTTCTTTAGCAAATGAGCTAACAGCTTTGAAACTTCTCCCCCACCTGGAATCATGGAAGATTTGTGAACCTCACTGTACTCTCAGATTAGCAAAGATCTGCTAGCTGGCTAAGTTAAAGCTCTGCAAAACATCTGCCCACCATTACTGTGTTCATAAGGGATACATGCATAAATAACACAGTACTGTCAAACGGAGTAAGTGAATGTGAGACCAAAGGACAAATTTGTGGGTTTAATTACGAAAAAATCCCCAGCCCCTGTACAGTCTGATGAGGATTAAACAAACTCTCCAGTTTAGTCTAGGATTTTTGGAAGCTGTACATGTCAAAGTAGTAGATAGTGTTTAGTGCTTAGATACACACATTTGTAAACCTTAATGACTGCCTTAGCTCTACTATACTTTACAGTTCTGAGATCCAGTAAAGTTCCACTCATGTACTTCTTGGATGCCAGTGAACCCTCAGCTGTCTACAATGTAAGTCTAAGCACAAAGATGGTTTTAAATCTTAGCATGTACTTTTCTGATTAGCAAAGAGGTTCCATGTGTATAAGAAACAGAATAAATTATTTTTATTGCCATGCCTGCAAATCACACGATTGACACAGAAGTAAGACAAACTCTGCAGTGTAGTGAATCTACTAGGGCTATTTAGGCTTCTAAGGATGACAGAAGATGGTCTGAAGTCCTTCTGTTTTATGCCTGTGCCTGCATGTCATTCAGCATATTTAATCTAAAGTACCATTTTGATCATTCAAACTCTAGTCTGTGTTTGTTGAAGGACTAACACGGAAGTCAGTGAAGAGATAAACCCAGTCTTGTGGCTGTAAATGCTCAGCAGAAAGAGATGTAAATTCCTGGGTTCTGTGGCCATGCCCTCAAGTAGAGCAAGTTACTGTCTCTCCTCACTTCATCTGCTGTCCATAGCAGAGCAGCAGTTTGGGCTTCACGCTACTGTTCAAAGACATTGCAGCCCTCAGTCATGTTGAGATTTAACTAAATGAAAGAGAGCAGAGAGATGTCCACTCTGTATACTGCAAGGTATAGTGCTCTACTTGGCAAGTATGATATACCAGAAAGTTGGGACATGGCTAAATGGTAATCTGTTTCTTCTTCTGTCAATGGATTTCATAAACTATGCAGGACTTGCTATAGCAACTCCTGCCACATACCTGCACTAAGCTATATACAAAGTCAGTCAGCTAAAGGACCCCCAGTCAATCCAGTATGTGAGTTTATGCATTCTATTATCAAGATTTATTTTTAATTTAAATGTTCTAGTACTCTTTGGAAGTCAATTTCTCCAAAATTCTATGTTGAATTAGTATTTGTTTTAAGAAAAAAAAAAAAAGTAGTCCAAATATATTGCAAAATATAGATACCCAAAATATAATGCAAAATATAGACACCCAAAATATAATGCAAAATTACTGAGCCTCGCAGCGATATGTAACATCCGAATAAAGCAACATCCTTTACCTTTCAAATATAATGATATTGTGCTGGCACACAACATACACTGGTTTTTTAGCATCCAAAGACACACATAGTGAGGCAGGGAGGCAAACAACGTACTTTGCCTGAGATGCGCCTGGCACTTGGGACACTTCAGAACCACAGACCATACAGTTTGGGGTATACACGAACACACAAATGCTGGCTACAGCAGCGTGACCGGGGAATACAGGCTACATGAGATGCGAGAACAGAAGTTCCACCTGCCTTCCTGAGCGTTGCTTTTGGCTGCCGCTGAAGCTCACACAAGACTGTAGTTTTCTATAGCAGATTTTAGCCTATACTGAAATCGGACCACAGAAATGGCTATACAGCCATCTGAAAACAGAACAGAAGAAAACATGCTTTGTTCCATTTCCAAAACATGAGCCAACAACTACTCACAGGCAGTTCAGGTTACAGTATTATAAAACCTGGGGCCTGGCTATATAGGGCAGTAACGATAACTGTAAGTCAGCAAGAATCACAGTGACTTGCCTCAATTAGAACGCTAATGATCCTTCCGAGATATTTCCATAGAGACAATATACATGACTGAAATCTTTCCAGGCTACTTAACCATTAAATAGGATCCATTAATTAAGATTAATAGTATATTTTATGATCACATGCAGTGTTCCTGGATTCTAGTCAGGAGCTGAAGTTATACAGACGTACAAAATACTTTATAAGGCCTTGATCCTGCCCATATCCAGTACAGACTGCAGCACCAGCGTGGAGCCCCACTGGCCAGCCACCTCCCTACTGCCATCAAGACCAGAACACAAGATGCTCCATGACTGTCCCATCCACCCTCTCTAAAGTACCCACACACACAAGCATCAAAAAAATCCCCTGATGTCAAAACAGCCTACTGTTACTGTGTCTGCCTACCCCAAATGTGCATTTATTACCACGATTTGACTCCAAGGTATAGCAGAAAGACCACGCTCTTCTCTCACATACCAAGAAAAGGCAAACTAAAGCCCTGGAAAGGTGTTTGGAGGATTTTGAGTTGTATATGTGAGAAGTAAGAAGCTAGTACTGATTTTGACTTTGCTTGTCTTATGACAGTAAGTAATTGGCCAGCATGTCCTTCCTAACAAATAAAGCATATCTTAAGCATGTAAACTAAAAACATTCATGCAAGTTACAGCTAATATCATGCACTGTTGTATCCGTACAATGAGGTACGGATAGGTAACAACAACATGATAAAGCTACTGGAAAAGTAAAGTTAGAGAATAACTCAATCCTTTCTTCCTGTGCGTCCTTCTCCTAACACCCACATTGTTATCATGCAAATGAGTGAAAGGCTAGGAAAGAGAGTGGCTCACGCTATAATAATCTCTTTTGGAAATGATCATTCTCAGAATATCCTACTCATCCCTTTTACTCATTGGAAGAAAAGCTCTGCTACAGACAGTGTAGAGATTGGCAAACAGTAAACTTCAAGACATGGAACATAAGTCCGTAAAATGTAAAGGGAGGATAAAAGATTTGTATTCAGATGCCAACAGAAAAATACCTAATTAAATTATGCAGATTTAAAATGACCTTTGGTGGGCTGTTTTTGTATTCTTCAAGTTCTAACTTCAAAGTGAGAGCTCTGCTGCTAGCTTAGTTACAGATCAGAGCTACGCTGGGCTGTCCAGAACAAGATATTGCCTCACTGAATCCATGGGACAGTTTTCTGAACAAAGACTCTGTGCAACACTGATGATGACAGAAGAGGGCAATAAATGTAATTTCAACTGCTGTGACAGCATCCGTACCTGCTGATAAGGATCCTGCTGGGGCAGCTGGTTCCACCATCCCTTGATTTGCCCACCGAGAGGGTAAGCCAGATTTCTTCACTGCACATTTGTAATTATCATATAGCGTCTTGCCATACTGCAAAACAATTCAAACAATACAATAAGCATGGTGTTAAGCTTGAAATAGACTAAGCATTCATTTTGCTCTCGGACAACTTTCCTGACCCCATTCCCTCCTAGCCAGTTTTGTTAAAAAGTAGCTTTCTACAAGTGCTGTGCCTATTTCTGTATGGGGCCAGGTGGAAAGCATCTCCATAACAGCACAATAAAACATGAATCCCTGTGACCAAACACAGTCCTACTGATATCATTCTCACATTTTATGTTCATTTCAGCATCTGTTAACATCTTGAAACTTGGCTTTAAAACCAGCTGTTCTCAATAAATATCTTTTTCCATTGCTTTCCAAGTTATTACATCTTCAGACTTGGGACACTGAATCATGGGCTCTAGAGCAAACAGCTCTCGTCAGTGTAAGACACAAAATAATTTGATGTTCACCCCACACCTTTGTTGGATGTCACCCTGCAGCAGAACTGGCAGAAAACAATATATACCTAACAAGAGCAGCTCTGTAAAGCCAGGTACAGACAATATACTGGGCTACGTACAAATCCATCTCCCTTCACATTTTGTGCAAACCAAAATCGTCTGTGAGTCTGGATCTTTTTGAAGAGGGCGAGGCAGACAATTTGGGTAGAACCATTGGAAAAATGTCACAGTTGGACGGACCAGAGCTTGCACATCTTTAGCCACAGCATACTGTTGTTGTGCCAGATAACTATGGAATGAATTTTACAAGTACTTGACTTCTAGAGCTACAGAATTCACCCTCATGTTAATGAGAAAAACACACTGATAACTAGGGTACAGGAATATTCAGCAAATCCATCCATGCCCTTCTGCTCTTTCTTTCTACAGTAAAATTAGCATGAATGTCCATTCTTGTCATAGTATTTCCAGTTGAGGTGATGACAGTCAGTAACTTGAGGAAGACAGGATTTTACAGAAAACATATTTGACTACGTTTACTTTTAATCTCACCTTGGCAATTCTTATTCCTGTTACCCACTGATGCAGGGTTGCTTGATCATCACAGCATAAGTACTTGATATATTGTGACTCCTTTTGAATCTGGGGGTGCTGAAAGATATTGATTCATAAAGTAAGACAAACACAGAAATCAAGTCACCATACACAAGTGTGAAGACACTGCACAGTGACCTTGGTGAGAACAATGCCTATAGGCATCATGCTAACTTGAAGGTGACTTGAAAAAAAAAAAAAAGCAGCAGCAAAAACAAAGTATAAGAAAATATAAAAAAAGATGGTGATTATGAACTATACATGAGTTGCCACTGGCAGCATTTGCTTGAAATAATTTTAACGCATTGTAACACGAATTCAAGGGCTACAGAACTCTTAACAGTGACCTAAGAGTTCAATGAAGTCTACAAGTGCCATGGTTCAAGGTCTAACATTCAATGTATAAACACTGGAAAGGAAGTCTGTTTCTCATTGTGGTTTGTCATCTGTAAGGCATCCAGACTGAACACTGAAGACAATTAGTTTTCAAAGAGTATGTTAAATTTGTTTAAGCATAAACCGATTTTTCCTTCTGACTGCCTTTCGTTAGGCCTAGTTCTAGCTTTTTTCCTATACATTTTTATTCTGCTTTACTCTTGCTGTTGTCTGCCAACAGTTTTGTAATACTGCCATATGTTCTAGATAGACGATCATTCAAAATGCAATACCATCAGAAGTAATGTTTTTCGTTTGTTTGTACCAGAAACCTTTACAATTTTTAAACTTTTTTTGTTCTTTTGGACACAATTTAAGATCTCTTCCCCTTACTGATCAGTGTAGTAGTGGTATGTGGTGACGTTATCATTGCAACCCAAAGACCACCAAAATGCCAGGCTGCCTACTTGCCTGAGACTGAATATCCTAAGACTCTGCAGGAATTTGGTTCCTCTGCTACAGCAGAGAAGGCTCTAAGTCTTTAGCAGCTTAGATGGAATAATATACTGTCATCTCTTGATATGCAAGGAAAAGAATGAAACCAAAGGAAAAGGCTTCATTATCCCACATTTATGTGTTCATTTCTATTTATATTCTTATAAATTACAGATGCACAGTTAATGAAATCTTGTAAACGCACAAAAGAGGAGCCAAATATGCTCCAAGGATTCACTATTGTCAAACTACTCTCTTTTCGGCCTGGGCAGTTGAAAATTCAAAGCATACTTCCACCTAGCAGCAAGGACCCTGGTTTTGTACGTATTGTTAAGCCCCCAACGCAGAGCAGTGCTGGACATGGGGAACTCAGCAAGATCCCTTGCAGTGGAGGGCGCTGTGAGCAGCCCACCAGCCAGGGCCGACACAGGCGTCAGATGTTTCCTCGCAGATGCCTGCTGATGGCTGGGGTGTCCCCGCACGGTGGCCAAACCCTGGCCACAGCTGGGTGATCCAGGGATTCAAAAGCAGAGCTGAATACAGAGGTCTTGCTCCTCAGCCATGTGTCCCTGTTTGCCCCTCAGCGCTGCAGACACCGTGCTTCCCTTGTTTGTGCTGATCCAACTGTTCATGAGGCTCAGTTGTGATTCAAAAAAACAAGGAACTGGTCTGGGTTAAATATAACCCATTTCATCATTCTGTAGTTCTGGTTTATTTTTTTTGAACACAGCAGTACACAGCATGGCCTCACATACAGTGTGGGGATAGGGGCACTGTGGCTTGGGGAGAGAAAAGTAGCAAGGGGTGGATGAGAGGATGGGACTGTGCAAGCCAGCACTGCTGCCAAAGCCCTGTTATCACCACAGAGATAACTCTGAGGAAGAAAAGAACAAAGGGATATTACTTTTGAGGGGTCTCACAGTGACAGATGTGTCCCAAGGCAGTGTTGTGGGTAACCATGTTACAGCTTCCTGCGTGTCTGAACTCAGCTGCTCACACACATACCTTTGCTGTTTTTCTGCAAACACAGAGCTGGCCATCTCCCCTGGATGATGAATATGCAAAGTCCGCTTCAGCCCTCTGGAAGGGCCCATGGCTACCTTATTCTATTAACTTGCTCTTGGGCATTCCCAAGGTGAGAGCTAGGCACATCTCACTTTGCAAGCCCAGAGATGCCATCTCACCATCACCAGGTGCCTTAACTGCAGAGCAGGCACCATACCCGTCCCAGGGACCTGCACCTCACCCACCTCATACATTCACACACCACCCCTTCACACAGGTCAACGTACAGGACTGTATCTCGCTGCTATGCACATATGCCACATATCAAACAGGGGCAGTAACCAGGGCCCCTGGACAAACAGCCTTCCCCAGCTCCCCAGCGGCTGCCTGTCCCTGTCTCCAGCAGCCTCAGACAGTCTGGATGCTGCTCAGAGTGGGCTCCGCTACTGCAATACGTGGTCAGGACACAATGCCTGACAATCCTTATTTCCTTCCACTATGTGGACCAAACACAGTGACAACCATTACAGAATTCAGTCTGAATGGTACCTTTAGAAGGGAACTGTAAGAAGGCACTTCTCTGTGTGCCAGAGTACATCCCACAGACCTGAGTGACGTTATCACCAAAAGACCCAAAAGCACCAGAAGGTGCAAAGACACTGCAACCCTGCGTAAATTCAATTCTTCAAGCACTTTTCAACCAGCAACTAGCAATTTTGCTCCAGTGTGTAAGGTCCTACTGAACCCAGCAGATGGCACCCAAAGCTTTCAAAAACGAAATAAGCAAGGATTTTTTTTTTCCTCCTTTTTCATGACAATGAAGTTCGATAGGCCTACATATCTCCCCTCATTTTCAAACACCACATCTACCGACAGTTTTTTATTACAAAAGGAAAAAAAACCCACTTCTATAATTTAACAGATAATTCATGCAAACATCTGGAAGAAAGTGCACACTGCATAAACAAGGCAGAGGAGGACATGGCATAGAGCAAGCTAGGTAGTAATGGTGCTTCACTGCCCTGCCACAGGAATCTGCTGCTGGGGAGCTCAGTGGGGCTGCTGCAGACCTCTCCTCTGGGGCACCCTACAGAAACACCAGTTTCACAATAACACCTGTACTGTGTCAGATCAAACGTCCCTGAACCCAGTATCTGGACTTTGACAGTGGCCACAAAAGGATACTGAGAGAAAAGAAAGAACAAGACAAGCATGTATGACACTTCCTTCTCCGTACTCTCCCTGTCTGCAACTATTTTCACGTCAGGGGATTTTCTGAGCTGGATGGGGTTTCTCCATATTTAGGTTCTTCAATAGATTTCTCCTCCAGGTACTTATTCAGCCTTTTATTGAGCCCAGAGTGAGTTCTAGCATCCACAACATCTCTCAGCAACAATCTTCCCAGGTCAGCTACACACTCTATGAAGAACCAGCTGCTTTTGCTGTGAATCTGACTGCTACGAGCTTTGTCTAACATTCTGGTTTTGGAAAAGAAACTGAATGGCCGACCCCTATCCACACCTCTCCATGCCACTCCTGAGCCTAGAGGTCTGCATCATATTCCTGACAAGTTGTCTCTTTTCCAGCCAACGGGCTTCTAGTCTCTGCAGTCATTCTTCAAGTCAAGGTCATTCCTTACCTTTGTTTATCCTTGTTTTTCCTCCTTGATCCTTTTCCAAGTTTATTATATCCTCTTTTTGGTGAGAGGACCAGAACTGCACAGGTGAGGGGAAACCATGGACTTGTGCCATGGTATGGCAACGTTTGCTGTTTCATTATCTGTGCCTTTCCTAATCATTCCTGATGCTTGATTTACATATCTGACCACCACTGAGCACTGAAACAAAGCTTTCACCAAGTTATATACACCATATTTCTCCTGAAGGGTACAGGTCAGCTCAAAGTTAGTAATTTCACAGGTGATGTTCTGATCGCATTTGTCCCTATGCACATTACTGTGTGTATACCTAGATCGTACGTTATTTATGACTTTATTGTCCAGAACCTAATCCTCACAATGGCCTTCCAGAATTCTTCAGTCTGTCCTTTCCTCAATGATCTGAATAATGTAGCATCATCAGCAAGCTTCCTCACCTCACTGCTTACTCTGTCTATGAATATTTTGAGACTGTGGGGTTCTCAACATCCTGAGAAGTTGAGAGGGAAATATCAGTGAACAAGGCTAGAGTATCCCATGCCAGACCACATGGAGTTATTTACTGCCTACTCTTTACCCCTATCTTTTACTACCTATTGTCTCCACTAGGCAATCCATCTTAACTACTGACATTCACCAGTGGGGCCTATTCCAAATTACCCCAATCAGTTCCTTGATTAAATTACTCCAATCAGTAACCATGATTAAATGCAGAGTCGCAAGTATATTCTGACAATTAGGGACCAAACTAGCAAGCTGCTGAACACCCAGCTCTCATAAGGAAGGTTAAACACCTCAAAACCGTTCAGGCAGTACGTATCTTCACTTCATAACAGCTAAGAACTGTATTGTCTCTCACCTTCCAAGAAGCAGCAGCACTGGCTCTTTTATTATGAGTGACTTTACCAATGCCACCTAAAACGTAACTTTGTGCTGGACCCATAGTACACTGAGGTTGACTGGAAATATGCCCATTACCTTTCCTGGGCTTTGGATCAGGTCTGAGTAGGACTGTTCTGTGCTGCCAGAGCAGCTGTGTGCAAGGCCAGACCACGGGACCAAGCACCAGCCACACCAAGCTTAATACTGAAGGTTTATAGCTGTACAAGATTATTAGAAAGTAGCTCAGATGAGGCATTTGGCTTCCTGGGGCTTTTAGATGCATGAAGTATGCTACTTTGGATAGGAAGGTATAATGTTTCAGCCAAGAACTGTCACACCCCACCCCAGCAGCTTGCTCACTTGGGAAGAACTGTACCATAGTGAAATTACTTTGGCAGTACAAATGGCAGAAGTCTCTGAAGTCGACACTGACCTTTACAAGCTCGACTCTCCACTAAAAACTTCAGGTCACATGCAAAATCTATTAGATAGTACATTAAAATGCTGACTCAGAATAATCAATTCAAAGAAGAATCTGGACAGCTGAAAGTCCCTGGAAATGATGACTTGACGTGAAGATCCTTGTGAATTAATTTCCTCCTTTCACAGCTCTTGCGTCTCAGGATAGTTGTTGAGTACAGCACACAGATGTAAGGATCTGTAGTCACTATGTAAGTCTGGTTTTGCTAAACTAGATTCATAGTCCCTGTAATAACCTCTCTGTGAGACTAACAGAGGTCATAACAATATGAATCATGACAGTCATGTGAGAAATACTGTATTTTTAGGCAAAGTAACACTAACCTCAGTATGCCACAGCTTACACGTCTCACACATATAGACAGATAAATTATTTTCTTACATGGTGCATACTGTGTCCTGAAAAGGTCACTAAAACCATCTGACAACAAAGTGAAAACTTCCTCTGGAAAGGTTTATCACCTTCACCTCTGAAACATGCAGCACCAAAATGAATTATGAAAGACAACTGTTTAAAAAGCAACCACCCCAGAAGTCATAGTTTGAATGAAAAGTGATAATACGCAAGTAGAAAAAGACTTCAGAATTTTTGTGAAAAAAAGTTGAATAGTGCTTCAAAATAATACAGTGTATTAAAATGCAACATAACTTGACTACGGTGATCTTTTTCTCTATGTCAAAACTCTTAGTAATGAAGAATTAGTCACATCATTGGGCTCAATTTTTGGAAGTGTTGGATGGACACCTGTCCAGTTACCTACTAAGGACCAAGCACCTCAAATGTCACCCTGCAAAAGGATGTGCCGTGTTCCACCTGGAAAAGCACTGAAAACATTTGGAACTGAATCTAGTGTTCTCTGACCCACTGTCTCCTTGACAAGTATCAACTGTCTAGAGATAAAGAAAGCAGAAGCACTTGAATATAAAGACCTTATTTTCTGGAGAAGTTTAAAAAAATATTTGTGCACAGATTACATTTTCAGATATAAAGTAAACTCTTTGCCTAAGAGAAAAAAAGATAGAACACATTGAAAACCTGATGAAACGGGAACTGAGCGATGTGGTTTCTATGGTTTGTGCCAAAACAAATGACTAAAGGCCATGTGTGCATGAAATTAGAGATTATCCCAATAAAATGTTCTTTTGCTTTGCCTTCTTCCAACACTGAAGATGAAAAGTAAACTGAAGTTATTCAGGCATCTCATTGGATTCCTTGCCCCAAAATACATGGATCATTGCTCAGTCTCTGAGGCAGAAACAATAGCCAGAAGCATAAAGAGTGACTAACTTTGGATCAAAAGCTTTGGCTTCAGGCCAAATTTTCACAAAATGGTCAATGTTTTGGATACATCTTCTACTGATGAACCTGTGCTAAGCTAGCTTCTCAGAAAAGCTGAGACTCTGTCTCCCATGCCTTCAAGTAGAATTAATACTCAGAACCTTTCAAAAAAAAAAAAATAAATCACACTGAAGTGGTTCAAATTTGTCATCTACTAATGCACTCCACACATTAAGATGACCAGGCTGAACTGATGTTTTGAAGACATGTGTGAACTGTACAGATAAAACAGTAACTGTCCTATTATAAGGAAATTATTCTTTTGACCTACATTTCTCTAATGACTGAGATAAAATTTTTAGGTAATTAAAAATATGTGTAATAGCCATTGTAACCAAAGAGGACTGCTTTATGCAGCAAATAATATTTTCCAAAGCTATTATATTCCATTTCTCACTGTCCATTCTCTGTCCTTATTCTCCCCATTATTTATGCATTAATTTTGCAAAACTGTGTGCATGTACTATCTAATCCCACATATCTGAAAGTGTAATAAAGAATATTTCTGCTTTTGCTTTTTCAGTTTATCTAGCAATGAATTTTACTCTGAAGCATTCATGCTAACACAACAATTTTCAAATCTTTCACATAAAGAAATAAAAATCTCCTGTTTTCTGTCCTCGTTTCCCGCACTAGCCATTTGGTCTATGTCTTTTTCCTATTATTCTCTGTCTCAAACAATGCTAATTCTCACCTTCTACCTCTTAACTGTCATTGTGTTGAATGCATTATGTACATGACTCAGCCTGCGACGGAGCATACTGTGCGTGAGGGAGGAGGGAATCAGGAGCGGAGTGACTAAATACCAAATCACCTGCTAAAATGAGGCCACTACTGAAAACAGAAGCTATTCTTCTTGCAAATTTACTTCCAAAATTCTTTGGATCATTTGAAATTTTTAAAAAACCCTGGAGTTTCCAAATGACACCAGGAAAATTTAGCTGTTTAGCCTGCACAGGAAAATGTACCCAGCTGTGGAAATAGAGGATGATTCGCCTTTGTCTCAGTTTATCCCCAGGAAACCAATTTTTTTCATCCTAGATTAATTCAGCATTATGCACCATTACCTCCAGATTACTCAAGCACAACCAGCACCAATAAACTATAATTAAATCCACTCTTTGTCACAGGCACATCAGACTGACTAAACCAGCAAATTTGCATATAGATTACCTTGCTATTTGTCTCTTTGAAAGATTTTTCAACATGGTGTGACAAAACCAGCTCCTAGCTAGCCTGCACGCACACACACTGACACCCCGACACTCTTAATGCACAAAATAAAACATTATGTTCACAATTTCTGCTCAGTGCGATGGATACTGTTGCTAGCACAATGAACAGATCTCTTCCTTCATGGTGGAATCTCTTGGTTTTGAGGGTTTTCAGCTTCAGAATATGAAATAAATCACAAAAGGTCTCATCCATTTCCACAGCATTTTCCATGATTGTGAAAGAGGATCTACAGGGAACCTATGCATAAAAATTTGCTTTTGTAAATGCAAAGATGACTGTGAGGAACCAAACCACTCCAACTTGCTGTGTGCTGTGTGTGAAATTACTTTTTCTGTGAAGGAGAGATTTTTTGTTCCCTTGCCATTTCTCTCCCAGGAGTGGCCAGCATTCTCCGCAGGGTGGCGGGGAGAGCTGTGCAGCTACCCTCTCCCACCTCTTCTCCCTGGAACAGAGGGACAGATCTGACCTTGACAGATGCAGGTTTGAGTGAGGGTCTTCTTTCACACTTGGCTGCCCTTTCCTCTTTTCTGCATATGGAGGTCTCTATTAAGAAAAGACTCACTTTATCTGATATCAAAGTGAAGGGGGGGATCTTTAAATTTTTGTAAGCATTACATTTAGGCTAAGTAGAAAATAGGAGGAATCTGTTTACAGGAGCAGATGCCCCAAAAGTATTTATTTTATTCAGAGGCTCTCTTTAATATATTGAGGGTTCTTTGTGTTGCTTTTTGTTTTATAAATGTGGGACATCCTTTGAGGGAGGAAGGCTTGTTTAGCAGTGGTATAGAACAATTCAATTTAAGAAGGTTATAGCTCAGCACAGACCAAGTAGCTACTGGGAAATAAAACAGTTCAAGCTGTATAGTTGCCCCAAAGTCTAAGGATTCCTGAAAGCCAACTCCATCAGAGCCTCCATACCAGGCTGCACTCTTGTCCTTAGGACCCAGCCACATCGGTTCTGGTTTGCTAAAGGTGACCCTGCTCTCTGACACCAACCAGCCAGCTGTGCTCTTTTCAGTTGGTCCCAGCTGGCCTCTCTGCGGCCTGAGAGGAGTTGATATGAGGAAGCAACTGCTTTGTTCAGTTACTGCAGTTGTCTCCCCAGTCATCTTGAAAGAGAACTCCTGAATAAGCTCAGTAAAGTGCCCGCTCTTTTGCTGTTAAGACACCGTGACATGCTTTTGAATTGTTTCGGGCACACCATCCTTTTCCCCATTATCTCTTCAGTGTCTTGATGGTTAACAAATAAGCAAAACACACCCCATTTTTGTTCTGAACTACAGTATATACAATAGGGTGCTGATATAATGAAGAAGGAAGAAGTGATAGGCAAGGAGCACTCACAACACATCATGCTTCTCTAGCTGTAAGAGGAACATCCTACAGGATGGATCTGCAGACGAGAACATTTATATTTGAGCTAGTTTAAAATAGCTAGTCTAGGTGCAGCTCCACATCACAGGCTGCAAAACCTACTCCAGCTTCTGGCTAAGTGTCAAAGCAACCTGTCCACAATGCGCATGATCTTGTTGCTACACTAACACCAGTACCCAAGCCAACATCAGCTAAGTAACGCAGGTATGAGAACTGAAGTTGAAATTAAATGGCTAGATTAAAAAAGAAACAGGACAGAGGGAGCTGCTGGCTCCCAGTGATTGGATGCATGTTAGCTGGGACAGGCCCTAGGACCAAAGGCTCGCTGTTTCTATCAGCCTCTCACTTGACTGTAGCCTAAGAATAAACTGGAGAAAAAGCCCGCATCCGATTTACAGAGATCAAGGTGAAGCAACATTCAAAGAAATGTCATGAAGACTTTGAGGCAAAAGCCCATATGGTGCAGGGCAGTGTAAGACAACCTGAGAAATCTCATTGTTCTAGTTAAAACCAAGACATAAGGGTTGTGATTAACATTAGTTATAGGGTACCTCTTTCCTGTAAGTTTGTGGTGATGCCTGGCACATAGACACAGAAATGGCAGGAGTGCTCTGCTTGTTCTTATAATATCTCTTGAGGGCTCCTCCCTCCATAAAGACACACCATAAAGATGGCCAAGGTTGGGGGGAGGCAAAAAGAAATATTTGACCTTTTATCCCTGCTAATACAAGACAGGACCTTTGAAGGCAGGTACAATTGTTACTGGTTTTAGCCTAGTTATTTGTTTAGAAGGCTCACCATTCAAATGGGGACTGAAGGAAAAGAAGGTATGTGTCCTTCAAGCATGAGGCCATATTCAACTCCAAATTAGCCCACCTCATGGGCCATTTGAATGAACAAAGGGCGTTTCCCCTGCTCTTGAAGTAAGGATGCCAATTAGCTTAACCAGTCAGAAATAAATATGGTATTTTTTCAACTCAGTGCTCAAAGCTGGGAAATCATGTCTGGTTCTGAATTCAGCAGGATTTTCCACCTACCACAGCAGCAAGATACTGCTGAAGTTGCTAAGTCCTTGCATTTCTCCTGTGCTATGAAGTACAAGCTGGTCTCTTGCCTCTGAGCTGGGCAGTTTCTTCTGTTAAGTTTGAAACACAGCAGAGCAAGTAACTTGGCTGATGACTGCACCTGTCTGCAAAAGTACTATCATTTCATCTCAAGGACTTTATTCTCAAAATACGGCAGGATAAGAAATATCTCAAGGATGAAGGTTTGTTTTCCTTTGCCATCTCAGGACAAGTTTCTCCCAACAAGAGAGGTATTTTCTTCTGGGAGAATTCCATAGAAAACCAGACAGGAACAAAATGTAACTAAGTGTAATAAACGGCTCTGTATTCCTGTCCACACACTTCTGTGTCATCAAGCATCCAATCAGAGACACTAACATTTATCTTTGCTCTTTCCCTTAGCCCTCAAGATGTATTATATCCTCAACTCCAACCTTCAAAGGTAAGAGCAGGATATGACAAAAGTAATCTTACCTGTATGCCTTCACAAAGGTATATACAGAATTCAAATTAATGTACAGAAATTGTAATAAATATTGAAACTCTCCATTGCATCAACCTCAGAAACCCATCCTAAGTGGGAGGCTTCCACTTTTGAAACAACAGACACAACAGAAGATTTGAAGATATCAATACTTGGCCCATACTCCCTGACCAACCCCAGCCACTGCAAGAGACAGCGGTTAAAAGAAGCCAAGTCTGAAACTGAGTCAGTCAGGAATCTACCAAATGCTGATTTGTGGGAATTAAAATGAAGAACAATCACTGTAATATAATCTATTCATCACTAAGTAGTGTTGCTCAGAAATAATGATGTTATCGAATATGATGTTTATTCTAGCATACAGCAAACACATTTTAGAAGCATCAAAGCAAACAGTTTTGCGAAGTAGGTTTCATACATTTATAAGCCTATTACACATAGAGCTTTCCCTAGTCAGCTTTTGATCTTGTTCTTCACATTTCACATTGAGGGTACACTGCTAACAACACATATCCAATAAAGCAAGTATTTCAGTTGAGTTGTGACTTTTTTGTGTAAGTTCTTATTTAAGCATACCTCTTTTCACAAAAAATGGCAATAAGTCCTGAAAGTTTTTCTAATCACTGTGATCAGTTAAATACATTGCTACATACACTTCAAAAATCATGCTTTTATTTTCAGCTGAACAGAACATGACTAACTTATTAAATTAGACAGATACTTCTTTGAGCAGTCATCTGTTTAGAAAATCAATTTCCCCTTATTTTTGAATCAGCTCCCCTTTTCCTTTTTTTTTCCATTAGAAGTTGTATTTTTCAGAAATAATGCTTACCTATTAACTTCAGAGGGTTCACCCCTGTTTCACAAAAAAGGATAAAGTGCTTTTTGCAGAGCATTTTGTGGAGAACTATAGTATTAAAACTGCTCATCTGTGTTAATTGGATACATCTGCTTCAGAAAGTAAGTCTGGGACTATAAACCACTTCTGCTTGGCCAAATGTAAATTAGGCTAGCACACATTTTGAAACTTAATAAAAAAGTGCTGTAAGTGTGCAGCTACAGCCAGAAATGCGGTATTATAAGTGACCTCTGATGTGAATGTTTCCCGTACTTTTTTTCTGAGATGGCAAGATACCATGTTTTCTAATATCTTCTTTGCACTGCAGGCCTTTAAATAGAGAAGCAGCAACAAGATTATCTTCTGCATTGTACACAGTAATCCCACTGTATTCTAAAATCTGTATTAATTACAGATAGCAGGCAAGGCCTAATTACTGCAACCTCAAAGCTTCATTTCTGCTATCTGAACTATGTGAAAAGCATAGGCTGCTTTTCCTTTCCTGAGAGAAATGCAGAATTCCCAGCCTCTTTGCAGTGCTATTACCTGGAGAAGCAGCAATGAGATACTTACTTCAACAGCCAGCACTGATTTTCATGAGTGGATGAACAAACTCTTTTGCCCTCCTACTACAAATAGTTGTGCCATAAAATATGTCATCTGAGATGCCTATTCCTGCAAGATTTTGCATCTCACTTCTACAAACCATTCAACAGGTATGACTACACTGCAAATAAAAAAGTAGACATAGTTTTTAGGACATAGTCCATAGTGCTCATAATGTCAACATTAGGGACCATGCATCTGCGTTTTGTCCAGATATGTCCAGTCACCTGAACAGTCACTGGAAGCATATTCAGCCTTGTTTTGAAGACAACTTTACAGATGCAGTGTAGACATACATCAAGGACTACCAGTGCTTAAAATTAAGGTTCTAAAGGTATGTTGCTGATCAACAATGAAGAGAAGAAAAAAATTAACATGATTTTGCAGGAGGTATTCCATGTAATCAGGGTCCCTGGAGCTTCAAACTTATAAACATGTTTACATATAAAAGAAACTGTGTATGATACTTGCAGAACTTATTTCTCTTGTACATTACCTTTAAGACAAAGCAGTGATCTGTAGGTGCCTTATATTTTACTTTGTGTTGAGAACCATAATAAACGTTCACATTCTCAAACTGAGTGAAGCATGCCAGATCCCGTGATGTCTGTAAATAAAAACCAAGCACATCATTGTTAGAACAAATTGAATTTTGATGTGAAACTCATTAATAGGACTTTTTTCAAATGCATGAATGACAATGCTTTTTATTTTTTAACTGTCATGAAGTTGACTGAAGAAAGATTAATTTTAAGTGTGTACATTCTTAAACTAACAATTGGAAGAGTCAGTACGTATTAGGGATAATATATAACACAGTGCAACATTTTGCTGTTGCACTGACCAAACAGAACATCATAGTAAGAAATAACTTTAGTAAAATAGATATAGGCCTTCAACCACACCCTCGGAAGAGTGGAGAAAGAAGGTTTGGGGTTCTACATTGCTTTGAGAGCTTGTTTCTCTTTGGCATATGTAACAAACTCTCATCAGGAAATAAGCACACATTTAATCAGGTTTGCTTTTAATTTTCTCAGATTTCCTGGCATCATTCCTTTTCTGTTTATCATAATACTCGCTTCTTCACAATATGTTGCTAAAGTAACAAGGTTTCTGTTGCTGGCACACTTCTCAGTGCAGAATTCTGCATACAAAGCATAACTTTTGCAATCCTTTGAGTGGAAATACAAAGATGGCCGTGCCATGCGGTCACTGTTAGCTAAACTGAGAAATCAGGAAATTGTGAAAAAAATAACAAACCACAAATGCTCTCTACCCCTAAGAATGGGGTTATATTTCCACATATGATAGCTCTTCTATGCTGTTCTCATTCCTACTGACACTTTCATTACAGTAAGCCCTTGAGTTGGGTTTATTTACAAATTGAGTTTGCAAGTAAGATTTGGGGGTGGGGAGGAAGCACTCCATACTGTATGTAGACAGGGCTTCTCTCTCTCCCGCCTCCCCTGAAGCTGATGTCAGGGATTTTGTCAATGACTGTGTGGACCTAGGATTTTCCAACACTGTAAATTCCCAAACATGCTCAAATCTGTGCAATATAATGAGTTGTTCCTTTCCATTATGAATCAGGTAATAGCAATTAAGACCAATATGAATGCAGTTGTTATTTTCTTCTAAGTAAGGAACAAATTTTTATGCAAGGAACAAAGGCACTTATTGTGAGTATTTCTGAAATGTTAACATGACAAAGCAACACAATTAACAGAAACAAATTTTAAAATTATATCTGCAATTCTGATTCTGTTGGTTTGTGACCCTGTCCATTAACAGTAATGTTTTTGAATGGGATATAAGTAGAGTAATGCTGAAGAAAGAAATTAAGACAACAGTGCTGACTCGTGACTAGTTTGTTAACAAAAAAACCCCAAACAACAAAAAATACCAACGGCACATGTGTAAAATTCCCCGAACAGGTCCCTGTACTTTCATGTTTGCAATGTATTTTACAGTCAACATGAAGTGCCAAAGGTATGCCAGACTTCTTTGCTTTTTTGGAACAAGTGAAAACATGACTACATGATGAATTTCAAAACAGCTGCAGCAGCTGAAGATACCATGTTCACCAACTGTTCGTTTCTGTACCTCAATGAAAGATCACTCTCCCCACAACTGAATGACTGCACCAAGGTGCATGTGCACTCTTTATACTGCCCTGATGTGGGATGAACTCTCAAAATTTAAGGGCTTTGACTGGAAAGCTCTACTGAATTCTGCTGCAGCGCTTTAAGATAGTTAGCATCCTCACTGCAGCCTGCTCATCTACCAGTGTTTATTGTCTCCAAAAAAGACACATGTACCTGAGGCCTTAGTTGTTCCAATACAGAGTCCAGCAACTAACTTAAATCACCATTAAACACAGATTTGAGCTAAGAGACTTGACTTTCTCTGGAATGGCTGAGGCATGGACATATGCATCCTTTTGCTGAAGGCTGTTACAGAAGCAGAAGCAAACAGGTGATTGTGATACCATTTTAAAGAGCTGTGACTATCTCCTAAAGAACTAGATTCAACATCCTCAATCCCTGTGAGTGGCTGAGCTGGTAATATAGTGAGTTTGAAGCACTCACACAGTTCCTTAAAATGGCTCAGTTATAGGCAGGGCAGTACACAGGCTGTAATGACTAACAAGCAATAAAATGTTAAACTAAACCAGCTGTAGTAAGGTGACTGCATGGATCCATCTTGAGCCTGTGTTTGTAGTCTATCACCTGAAAAAGAAAGCACTTTCCTCCTTTGCACTATGATGGAAAGTCACTGAAACGGGTATCACTGGATGATGAAAAAGGCTGGGTAACTGTCAGTAGATGCTTGCCTAGCTTTGGCACTGTATACTGGCCATCATTGGAGGCAGACTAGAAGGAAGTCTCCAAGATGGACTTTTCATTTGACTATTCTTACGCTCTTTCCACCTTAAATGTCTTCCAAATAGCATTCTAGCTCCTAATTGATAGGACATTGTGTGTATGCAACATGATTTGAGGACTGAAAGCCTGTATCTCAGGATCAGGTAAAGACAAAATAAATTGCTGTGAAAGCAGCAAGGTAAGCTAGGTCTGTGTTTCACTGAGATTTGGTTATAAACACAGGTCACTGGAGCAGCAGCAGCACAGCATTCCTTTATAAGCTATCAACTTTATTTTTTTTCTTTGTAATTTAGTCAGGGAATAGCAGAACAGTTAAGTTTCACAGCACAGATCTTAATGTTAAAGCTCCATCAGCAGCACCAGAATTTTCAAATATGAAGCATTAGCAGAGCCATAAGTGGCAACAGAAGTGGTTTTCAGAATATAGAAAAAAAAAAAAAAAAATACCACCAGTCCCAGAAGCTACTGTTCTACCTCATCACTGTGGAAACAGTCACCCCTATGTGCAACACGTCCAGGACACCTTTCCTTCTCCAACACTGGCAATTCAGACTCTTTAAATATTTTGCAATACTAAATGTCAGTGCATCTGATTCGGTCAGGTGAATGCTTCTGTCTCATTCTTTCTACACAAAGGGCAGACTTAAGATGCCTTAAAAGGCACAACACATCCTCCAGGTAAAGATCTCTGTTGGAAAAAATGTATAGCATTTCTGCATGCTAGTTGCTGGTGCAGAAAGTATAAAAGTAAAATTCCACCTTTTTTGTGATAAGAAATTAGTTTACTTAAGAACTTTTAAAATATTCTTCCACAGGGAACCCATATAAGTGAAGTGTTTTGGCAGCATAACACCAGCCAAAGGGTGCTGTGCTCTTTTTCTTTCCCTGACTGACTTCCGGAGCAGTACTATTTTATTAATGCTTTTATCGATCCATAGAAATCAAAAGGAGAGAAACTGACAGGATTCAGTGACTACATTCTGATATTTCCACAAGTGGCATAGTCAAAGCAAAAAAACCCCAAACCTCTCAGATGCATCAGACAGTGTTCTTAAAATGTCACCTTGGGAGTTCTTCACTTTCACCTCCATGAATTGTTTTATTGCTAAAAGGATTATTTGGCTTCCTGACCTTGGTTTTTCCTTTGGGTACATAATAAATTCCAGAAGCTCGTAGAAGAAAATAACGCCTCTTCCAGGACTTTTTTCCATCTTCTTTTAAATAAAGGGCTCCTTCAAGCTCTGGCACAATGACAGATGCCCCGCAGAAGCTTTCCTGTGCAACAAGAATAATAATACACAAAATAAATTGATTTAAGCACAACCCTATTAATACACAGCAGAAAAATGCTCCCTTGAAAAATAAAGACATTTTTTGTGACAGAATGCAGTTACCAGGGAGATGAACACCTTAGACAGGCACAGGAAACTCTTCCAAGCTAATGTGGTAACCTGGCCACGCAAGTTGGGTGTTCATACTGGTAAAGAGGGCTCGCAAAACCTCCATTCTCAAAAGGGTCAAGCAAAAACCTACAGAAGGTTTTAACTAGGCACAGATGTGCTCAGTAGAAGGTCATAAAACAGAATGATTGGTATTGCTGCTGGTGGATTTTCTCTATTGCTGCATCTATAGGTTCTGCAGAGAAATACCTCTGTATAGAGAATCTTTAGAGAACGCTTAGAGCTCTAAAAACAGCTAAAGAAAAAAAATCACCCGCTTTCATTTTTAAATACATACTAGCATTTACAACACAGTTTAAACAAATATACTTCATTGTTTGTTTGAAGGACCTACTGTTGGGTAATTTTTAATGCTAACACACTTATCACTGATGTTTTCATTTAGAATTTACCAGGACTTCTGCTAGTTGACATCTGATGCCTTCATGAGATGCACTAATTTTGAAATGGGAATCCTCAGTCACCTGAGAACAGCATTTCCTTCCTTTGTGAACTTCTACCAAAGTCAAAATGCTTGCCAAGAGAACTGTGATAATCTTTTCTTTCATATAGCTCTGGATTTTTCTCTCTCAAACATACAGCTGAAGTAAAACTTCAGCAGGAAAGGCGAGAGGCTAAACAAACTTTCTGAAAAAGTGCAAAGGTTCTTTTTCTGTTGTAGCAGAGCTAATAATTTGTGGTAGTGAGAAGTACATCTGCTTCTAACCCAAAGATAATTGTTTGCTACTGATCAACCTTACTATCAACATAAAGTCATAAGTGCTGGCCTAAGGGTGTCGCACAGCTGTTTCTTTATTCACATCTGTGTAACTGCTTTTATTGTTATCATGGCATTACTTTTCATAGAAACACTAAGTAAAAACATTTCATGGCACTGGGGTCTGTAACAACAAAATAATTATCTATTTTTTAATTTCTCTGATAGGGTATATAATCTGCATTTTTAACGGTGAGCGGCAGATGCAGATGAAAATCCACATATTAAACCTTAGACACAAAGACACTAACCATCACAGAAGTTCCTCTTGTTACACATTTGCCCAAAGATCTAAACACTGTTGTTGCAGAGCAGATGGTAGCAAGAGTTTTGGTGACATTTGCATCATCAACCTAGAAAGTTGGCTTACCTCCAGTAAAGCCTCTTTGTTTTTATCATTCATTTCTTTGCTTTCATTCTTCCCTTTGTTTGCCAGGTAGAAATTCTGATTAAAACACAAAAGAAATTGATGTTTATTATAAAGACGGCAATACGAGTAACTAGATCACTACAAACCCAACCAATAGTTACTCAGTCTTTCAATACTGAGTACCCAAGCTGGCAGATGGTTATGGACTCTTCTTACAGAAAACTCTGATCACAGCTGCCTGCTTATAAGTTTTAATTTTTTATTTTTAGTATAATTCAAAAAGTAATACAAAATTAATTTTGCCTATGTATGAACAGCCTCCCAAAATTTTAAAAGCACTGGTTTATATTTTTGGCTGTTTTACTGGACTAATGGGTTTGATTTTATCATTCCAATTTTCACTGCTTCCTATGTTATTACAGGCGGTAAGGAACATAACATTTTATTGTATGCTGATAGACAATGAATACAATGCAGTATCAAAAGGCTAGAAAGCATTTTTCCTAACAACCCAATTTGGTAATTTGCACCTTCATATCTGGCACTCTGGATATAACTCAGCTCTTAATTTTAAATAAAAGTGCTTATATGCTAAAGCCTTTATCCAAAGTTATTACTTTCTACTTTTAAAATCCCCGCTCATGCTCTGCGAAGTATTTTTATGCAGTGAAGAAGGTATCCAAAAATCTAGAAGAAATCAGAAGAAATGATCACCGTGATATCTTAGCACATGTGCTCCAGCCTACTGAAACAAAAGCCTACACTTTGAAATGACCCTCCACTTCTGTGACAGAGGGCCATGAAGTTGCAGCTGCCCTCAGAGGACCCAGTGCCTGTCTGCCCCTGCAAACAAGGAAGCACATTGCCTCATGCACACAGTTATCAGTAAAAATAAATTCACCCACTGTTAAACAGTAAAATCAATTTTGCATCCATCTGCATTGTACAGATGGACACAAGGACAACACCTGGACGTATGTGCAAATTCAGGCAGTGGAAAGGTAGCTCAGGAGCATGCTAGGACTTGTGTGCTGGAGCATGTGCAGTGGCTTTGCTCAACACCAAGCATGGCCAGATAGCAGAGCCCGGCTGCCTGCAGACAGCAAGGCAGTTGGGCATGAAGGAAGCAGGTAGATCAAGGAGCTATGCCATGCATCAAGTAGCATTTGGATCCATGGGCTTGAGGCCAGAATGATAACACTCAAAGTTCTCATGTTTTATCATTTTCTAAACAAAAGTATACGCAGAAGAGGAGCTTGGGTTTGGAAAATACCTGATACATGGGACAGTCTTACTGATTTCCCTGGAATCAGTCAAACAGCTAAGTTTGCAGAACAAAGGGCATAAAACAAACAAACACCATTGCCTAGGAAATACACAAAATCATGAAAAACCTGACAAATTTTGAAAGCTATGCACTGAAAAATTACTCCTAATTCTGTAATTCTTCAGCAATTCTATAGGAAGAAAATTAAGAGTTTATCTAACTTTTCATCTTTTTTCATGTCTCAAGACTATAAGAATGTGGCGACAACACTTACATGCCTAGAACTCCACAACTAAACTGCAACGCAAATGCAAACATTACCAAAAGACAAATGAAAAGTGTGCAAATGAAGGAACATGCTGTTGCTACAGCATTAGAAACAAACAAGAGGCAAATCTGCCCTGCCAGCATACCATGTTTACAGCAATGATATTTATCTAAAGTGAAACCCTGCTCTTCCACACAACCACATCATCTTTTTCAAGCAGTGCTGTGAATAGCTGTCTGCCAGAATGCAAGCCTCAAAGCAGATGGTTTTTGGAGGGGCACCAGGAGAGGAAGGGGAAGAGGTGTGGATGATCTCAAAAACAGTTCTTTAAAGACTGCTTTCTTAAAAGTTCACATTAAGTCGGACAGCAGACATCAGAAACACACCTGCAATTTGGCCTATGCTGATGCCACGTCTGTGGTATGAACATAAGAAAAGAAACTTGAACATTCAATACAATAGACAGTTATGCTAGGAAATACAGCAATGTTCTTCTCTAGGATATGCAGCAGCACATAGCTGGCTCCAGACAGCCTGGGCACATTTTCAGTCCATGGATGAAGGTAAGCAAACACTAAGGACCACAGCTTCGTGACTACATCTGAAGACAGTATTCATAGTGGAAAAAAATCCAAACCAGTTCAAAATAAAACCTGCTTAGAAGTGTGTTCACATACAGCGATGCCTGCCTATGCAGTCCAAAACTACAGGTTTGACTGAGTGACAATGCTCCACTCAGCCCACTGGAAAAAAGATACTGTTCTGAGCAGCTGCAGCCAAGTCCTCTGTACAAGTGCAACAGCTCTTCTTGACAGGGAGCACTATCACAGCACTGCTGGCTTGATGTTGGCACACCCACTTTTGCATTGATGAAGGTATGAAGAGAAACCTGAGAGGCACTGTTAGGCTGGGTTGGGCATCCAGACTTTGGGATGGATTTGGAAAGCAGAGGGACATGCAAGCTGTAAGCCACCTTTTCCTACAGGTCATTATAAAGGCATAGTACCACCCTAAAATACACAATGAAGATTTATCAAGGTAAGTACGCCTTATCACTGTCTCAGCAAGGCTTGGCTCATCAGCTTTACTGCCGGTGGGGAGAGCATTCATCTGGCTCAGTCAGCCTTCAGTGCACTGATAATAAGAAAACAAAGCTCCCCTGATTACAACTGATTCACGTTCAGGCATCTGGCATTTATTTAGCAGAAACACAGACCACCCTGTACTGACATAATCAATGAGAGAAAAAGAAAGTTAGTTTGCAATGATATCCATGCTGGATCTCTAACAACGCAGCTTTTTCATTAGGGAAACAGGGCTATGTCACCTAAACCAACGTTACACAGATGTTCACTGTCATCTTTCACCTGTCAACACACATTTCATTTATTGCTGATTACCTCCTTTAAGTCTCTGCCCTGAAATCTAGAAGTATATGGTACTTATTATTTGTCAGTGGCTAAAAACCTGGGGAGCAGACTGTACACTCTACTTGTTTTATCACTGTGTGGTCTCCTATTTTTGATCAGAAGCATTCATCCTATAGGAGGCAAACCACATGTGTCCACAAGAGGTCATTCCAAGTCCAGTAGTCAAAGGTCATGATAAAAGGCTAGCTCTTTCCTGTCTGACACTACTGAGAAACGCATGTTTGGTTTGGGATGTCAGGTCATTAATGGGACAAGATGTGGCTACAGGGAAGGTCTCTGCATATGTCTACAGATCTGAGAACTAACTATTTTTTACATTCAAAAACAATGTCTTTCTCCTGATAGAGAGCTGAGCTTGCTTAACAGGATGGATTCATCCTCTTGGGCTGATAACATAAGAAAGCAAACATAAAGGGTTATTTTAACAAACCAAACAAAGTATGCTGGCACACTTTGTCATTGGATTTGTTTTGTTTGCACTGTTTGGGTTATTTGCTGCAGAGATGAGCAGTAGAGAGTTTTTGCTGAACTATTCCCTGTGCCTACATACCCCAGACCAGCTGAAGCTGACACAAAGCCAGTTGCTCTCCCTTGCCGTTCTGCCGGACTCAGACTAATGCAGAGCTACAGTGGCAGTTTTGACAGGTACTGCTAGCCAGGTATGACATCCTTAAGAGACATTACATCAGCATTTCCCCCTGCGAAGGACAGAGTTGAAACTAGTTGATGACCCATCTATGGCTTTACATTAGCAGGAAATTCCATATGCAAAAAGGAAATCCTGTAAAGATTTTATAGCTAGCTTATGTTAATTTTGTGCTTTGTACTGTAAAGTACCACTAGTCATACAACCTTTCCACTTAGGGATACAGCCATCTCCTTTTGTGTGTAAAGGTAGGTAAACAAATTCAGGCTTTATCTCTCTCCACTGTACAAACCTCAAACAGTGGAAGACAGAAAGTGTTTTCAATAGTTTCAAAGAACATCTCTGGTGGCATGTAAGCAAACCAAACTTGGAGCATGGTAGAAACAGTAGCCTTAACTACTACATTGCCAAACTCTCTGATCAGTGTTCCTTGTCTCTGTATTTGTAAAAAATAATTTCCTAAATGAAACGGCACCTCTCTCATACCTTTCATCTCTTTTCATATACAGCCCCATCCAAGCTGGAATCCAGCAGCTACTTGACAGCAAGAAATAGGTGTTCAAGGTAGCATCCTCCCTCTGCTTCCCCTTCCACTTAGGTTGTATTTTTTCTTTCAAGCTATTGAAACTTTTTCCAGAAGATCTGCAAGGTCCACAACAGCACAGATCAGACAGTGTGCAGTGAACAATGCAGCTGCTCCATACTCATGACCATCTTCTTTGTGCAATGAGCTGCCTGTTCATCCTAAACTGCACCTGAAACTGGCCAGCTCACATCCCATTTCAGCCCACTGCAACTGCGTACTGAATGCAGTACAGTTTGTGCAGAAAAAATAAAATGGAACATGGTCATATCTGCAACCTCTATCATCATGTGTCCCCTAAAAAAAAAACGCACATTAAAAATATTAGAAGATACCTGTAATTGCTCTGAAGATCACAAATGTAAATAAAGCTAAATGAAGCTAAAGGAAAAACTCTTTTGAAGCCCCCCAAAAATTGATTTTCATCTCTGTTTACTTGATTTTATAATGTTTGAAGAAATCACTACAGCTGACTTTTCATGCCTTGAGGACAACGGTCTTCATCATCAAAGAGGGGGAGCATGGAACAAATGAAAGATGTACATAAACTAGGATGCAGCACTTAATAGGCTCATTAAAAGTCACCTGCAAAATGGTTCAAATGTGTAAAGACTGTTCTGGTGTTACAGTCCCAAGGCAAAAAAAAAAAAAAAAAAAAAAATTATTGAAGTAGCATCTTCACCTTGAAACTATACCATAGTCTAAAATACACTAATAGAGAAATTAAGATTACTAAACACTGGGAGTACAGTGAAAAACACTTCCCCTTTCTCACTTCTATTTCTTTGTGCATTTGCTAGCCCACTCAATAATCAGGTTCCCTGCCACCCTTCTCTGTCTCCTATACTGGGTAACTGGAGGCAAAAGAAAAACCTTGATTCATAAAGGTGGCCAAAGTGGTGAAAACCAAAAGTATCATCTGGTGGATACTAGCCCAATTTCACCGACTTCAAAATAACCAGTCAAGCGTGAAACACTATAGCTGTCATGTTATGAAAGACATTGCAAATTCTTACTGCACCTTCTTCTCACACCGTTTAGTACTCTTCAGGAGAAATAAAATGTCAATTTAGTGTATGGGTTCTCCACTGAAGGGTAGAGCTCTTGCTTTTGGCTTACATATGAGGGAGCAGAAGCACAAAGTACTCACTGTACAGATTTTCACTTATTTTTATAAATACTGTTCAAAAATAATAAAAAGCAAAACAAAAACAAACCCCCACATGCATATGGTGTCACCTGCACTGTTTGAATATATCCTGTCTGCTTGTATCAACAAAAGGGAAACACAGGAAACCAAAATCCATGTAAGCAAAAAATCAAATAGCGTTTTAAGAATGTGACCAGCATTTACAGTCAGGAGTTTAGATTCAGCTGCCCCTGTTTAAATGAAGGAAAAACATTTCCTACATTTTTCTTTTTCTTAGAGTCTCTTTTAGTTGAGAATTATTCTTTGAGCTTTTAGAAAAGAAGTGTTGAGACCTGACAACCTTTCCTTTTGAGTCAAACAGCATCAGTCAACCACATGACAAAGCATCACCTTTCCTATGTTATAAAGGTTTTCTTTATTTGCACATGTACCAATATGTATTTTTGTTTCACTCTGTAGTCATAGACTTGTGATGCTCCATCTCTGTAGATGAGTCACTGATGCCATTCATGGAACAGTCTTCTACTGTGAGTTCCCTGCAGGGTAAATTATATCATGGTGAAGAAAGGACAAAAGTGTGTCTATCTTCGTGAAGAGGGGGACACCTGAGGATTTTGCAGACGCTTTTTCTAAAATGTATTCCAAATACTTTTAAAAAATTGTTTTCAGCAACAAAGCTGCAAAAAATATTAGAGAATACCGCATAACAAAAATTACAATCTTCAAAAAAAGCCACTGGCATCAGCTGAGCAGCATGTTGCTAGTACAGACATAGGGGATAAATCTTGCATTTCAAAACCTAAGTTCCTCCTTAGAAAATGAAACACGTTTAATTAATTGTTGCTTAGTCTATACCAGGTGTATAACTAGTTCACAGAAAGAAACGATGAGATGCAGTCACAGACCTTCTCCAGAGGTCTGCCTGTTTTAGCAATGCACCTGAACATCTTTATAGTAGGACTTTTAAAAAGCATTTAATTGTATCAAACCTCTGTAATAAAAATTTTGTATCACTAATTTGTCTGAGCATAAATTGTAGGCACCTGGCCACCTTTGGAATCTGCCTCTTTTTTTCAGAAAAATATCTGCAAGTTACAAAACTGTGAGATCTCCACAGACAACCTCTGACAGAATGAGCACTAAATAAGATCAACAAAGAATCCAACTGCTGCTGCATTACCGCCACTGGCTGTGTCAAAAAAGCATTCTGCAATTCCTCACAAAATGAGTTAACGAGGCAGCCTCGACTGAGCTAGGAGGAGGGTGAAGATGCTGAAAATACAGTATCAGAGCACTGGATTTCAGTTTCCCATTGGCTACACCATAGTTTCTGTAAATAGTTAAGTCTGTTAATCATATACCCTGCCCCCACCAACTCAGCATTTCTGCTTAGTTTACCTTTTCAGAGACTCACTCCAGATCATGTATTTTACCATTTCATTATCTAGTGTGAGCTCTGTCAGTACAATACTGGTTATTTTCTGACAAAACAACAACCGCCAATATGCCTGTCTCACAGTGTTTGAATTTACTAAGCCTGACAGATGGTCAGACTTTATTACTGGCAAAATTTTTCAAAAGTGTGATAGCCGCAATTGATCCGGTTTCCTTAGGCTGTTCATTTTAGAACTTATCATGGAGGGGCTGAAGCTCAAGGACAGCAGACACGTCCAGATCAAGCCCAGCATATCCTCAGATAGGAAGACAGACCTACACTCTTAATCTGGTTTTGGTTTAGGTCATGTTTATTTCTGAAGTTCATTGCAATCAAAATGCCCAGAATCTTCATCAAAAGAGGTAGGAGGTTCACAGCCTTGCCCTAAGCCACTTGCCCAAACAACACTACTAGTGTACGAATCAAATGTACAATCGAACCTCTGCTGCTAGGTATGTTTATGTCCATTAGAAAGTATGACATCTTGAGCCATCATGCATGCTTTGCTTCCAAACTTGGCTTTGCTGTTTCGTATTAAAAATCAACATCAATCCACGTACTCTGCAGGAGAAGTTTTTTTTCCCTGACTGTGGATACTTGTCATGTCAATGAAGGAAACTTCCTCTCTGCAGGTTTTATTTGAAACCTGGCTCATTCTAAAAATAAAAAACTTCCTAATGGGCAGCTTGGTGAGATTTGCTCCCACATTATATATTTGACTCTTTTTCAGCAACACTGAATTGCTCATTTTTCTCTTGCTGCCCTCAGGAATGAACCAGATGCTCAGTGAGCTAACAGACTGCTGACAAAGGGAAAAGATCTAATGCCCCAGAATCCATCAACTGTACGTGCTAGGTTGTTTGTAAATATGGTTTTGATCACATATCACAAGAAATAAATGATTTATGTATACATCTACCCTGAATAACTTGACATGATTCAGCATGCAGACCCTCTTTTTACAAAGTTAGTGTGCACAAGTTACTGTTCAACCAATTCTTCTCTCCAGTCTAAATGAAATCCAGATAAACTCTCTGTAGTACTCGGCGTACTTTTCACTCAGCAAATTTTCATATACAGCTGGCAAAACTGGACCTTCAAAGAAATATTGATGCCATCTCACCCCAGTTCCAAGAGTTGGGCTGAAGCAACAGCTGGTACCAGTGGAGAAATACACGCTTCTTTTTTTACCACTGCAGACGAGACTTTAACCGAAAAGAATAGAAAGCACTAATTTTCAAATCATTGCATTCAACATTCTGGGGGTTCTTTGCTGAAAGTACAAGTTTTGCTTTCTCTAATTCTGAACTGACAGAGCTGAAAGCAAATTAATCATGCAATAGGCAGCATACAGACTATATGATGTAATTTTAGACTCTTACCCAAATACCACATTAGCTTACCTGGGGATTTTTAAATAAAGCATATTTTTCACTTTTTTCCAAAAACAGAATCTTATTCTCAGTGTCTCGAGTCCAGTCTGATAACACTTCAACAACATTTTCATGGTCTTCAAAAAACCTTTCTGGAGAGACAGAAAAGGTAATGTAAGACACTCAACTCTTTCTCCCCTCTCCTGAGGCTGCAGAAATTGCTTGTAAGAATGTAATCATTATATGATGTTCGCTCAGAGCTGGACAGTCCAGCACTCTTTTCTACTGCACAGAAGGGAGCAAACCCACATGAAAATACTGTCATGTGGAAGGGCAAATCAGCTACAGAAGATGTCTTATGTAGCTCTGGCATGCTCCTGGATTCCTCCTGCATCTCTGTGCTGTTGCCTGAAGACAGCAAAGGATGGAAACAGTGTCCCACTAGGAGTAGACGGTTACACCCATGTCTCTCAACAGCTTTCTGCTTTTTATTTGCTTTTGTTTTTTAAGGTTTATAGTATGATTAGGGGGGGAATATATATTCACTTTGGCTACTGAATTTTAAAAAAATAGTAAAAACTTATGTCATTGTCTTTTTACTTATGGTAACAAATGAAAAATTGCTTTTCGTCAGCAGGAAGAATTCTATGCACTGAAAATAAAATGTTTTGTTTCAAGCAACTGTATTTAAAAACAGAAAGAGCAAAACAGAGGAAATAGGAACACTGACTGAGAACTGATGTGAAGATATACTGTTTCACCCAGCATCTCTGTAGTTAAAAAACTCACCAGAGATGTGGGAGACCTAGTGTCAGTTCTCTCCCTTCCTGAGCTGATCTGAACCCAGATCCTCCACCCAGGAAAGCCACAGGGTATGTTGAGGTTTGGTAACTCCAATCTCTTCTGTGGTTTCACTTGTACAAAGTAGCTGAACAGTCACATAAACCCCCTTTGGAAGGAAAAGGAATTGAGCATAATTTGACAGATAATTTGGAAATGGCCCAAACTGCCTTTTTCTACAAATTCAGTACTGGGGTAGCAAATTGACACAGCTCCAATTTTCAGCATGATTTTGGCAATTCCCTGGAAACAGCTGTATTCCCATTTCAGTGGTCTGTGGTGACTGCATCTTTAAATGGCCTAGACTGGCCTTGTATAAGAGGAGATAACAGAGCATATGTTTTGTAGGCTTTCTTTATCACTCTTGTTACTTTTGATAAGGGTTCAGCATGTCCCATCAAAACTAAACTTTGTGAATTAATTAAATTCACAAAATGAGATTAGTTTCAGGGTCAGTTCACATGTACACACTAACTTTTAACACCACAAGCAACATAACACTTTCATTTGTCAGCTGATACTTCTGCAATGCACTGGAAATATAAAGCACTATATAAAACCCAAGTAACAGTTTGAAGGTTAAACAGTATCTTACTGTCCAGGATAGCCCTAAAATAATTCTCAGGTTGTAACACTAGTTATTTAACACTAATTTTTGCCACATATACTTGTGTTTGTTGATTTCCAGTGCCAGGCTTTTCTTGTATAAAAGGTATGATTTTAGCAATCCTCAGGAGGGTCTTTTTTATAACTACTGCTACAAAAAAATAGTCAAATCTGGATGCCCATTATAAGACAATACTCTTTATTACAAAATACATGCTGGTATGTACAGTCCAGTGTTATATCACCATCTCACTGCTGAGATTATTTGTGGTATTTAACATGCAATTAATCTAAAACTATAGTTTAGTTTATTTGCAATGGTCATCTTTCAAAATAACAGTAATTACAAGATACTCTGTCAAGGATCTTCTGATACAAAACTAGCTTGGACTTTCAGTTTGGCCTGAAATACTTGCTGCTCAGATTTGCTTCTTAAAGTAAATGTAGTTTTATTCTCTTGAATACTAACATGGAAAGCAGGTAGAATGGGAAAGTGCAGGAAAGCCTGTCTTCTAAGCACGATGATAATAATAGCGCTACCTAGAACTGCCAAGAACTATACTGACAAGAATAAAGAATGGTTCACATTGTTTTGATTTTTAACAAAATTAACTGCCTGTTGCTGTGCACTGGAAGCAGAAGAAAGAATATGTACCATTCCATCCATATCAAAATTCCCTTCTGCAAACAAAAAGGCTCCATTCCCAGCTGATTTGGACCTGGTGATAGACCTCTGCATGAGGAGTTCATAGACTTTTCCTTTTTTCCTGAAGAAACTACTGATCTATTTCCTTTCCTACTCTTCTGTCCTCATAGTTTATGAGTGTAATAGTTTATGAGTGTAATTCCTTACTATACCAATACACTAACCCAAAGCACCTAGTACTAGCTGGGACTAAAGTAACACAAGTAATTTTTACTTACAAAAAAAAAAAATTCTAACCATTGACCCCAACGTTTGTAGTATATGTTCTCCCTGATGCCTTCAGTTTTAACTGTGTGATGGGGAATTCAAAATGTCTATCCAGATTATGAAGAAACACAAGTACATTCTTTTTAATGATTATGGAGATTCAGAAAACAATCTGTTTATATGCTGCCATCCTAACCCTCAGAAATGATTGTCCAAGTCACACTAGACTAGAAGGAGCAACTTCCCAAGACAAGAAAACACTCTAAAATTATTCAGTGACATCTGTGACATTTCTAGGGTCTAATGAAATTTCCAGCCTTTTCTTAGTTAGGATAAAGAGGTACAAAAGAATGCAGCAGCGTTGCTTCATGTATCATCTTAATGGAGTAGAAAGAACAGATCGGCAGCTATTGTCTCTGTCATTCTTAGAAGCAGATGAGTATCTCTTTGCTCTTGAGCAATCAGGCTTTTTCAGCTATTTTTATATTTCCTTGTTTTAGTTTAGCAGGATGATTATTCCCGGGGCTCTTTTAAAGTGCAGTTCTGATATTTAACTTTCTCTGGACATTTTTACATCTCTGCTGGAAGTCTGTAAACTGAGAATGCTAAAGGCTTTTTGACAATTTCTCTTTTCTCTCTAGGTCAAATATGACCCTGGGAGAAAGTCATGGCAATTTTCCTTTTCCTTTTGATGTCAATACCTTTGCATCCTGAACGACAAAAAGATTCTGAAATAACTCACAATTAGAGAATACTCTATTCTTAATCAGGCCTTGAAGCCTTTATGAAACTAAACTCATTAAATTGCACCAAACAGTAAGTAAGTTTTGTACAGCTGTTTCCTAGGGACCTAGAGGCCAGGTTAGTTACTTCCTAAATCATAAGGTACCACCAGCAGAGCTGCAGCCCCATCAGAGAGCAGTATCCTGTTCACAACTATGCTTAAGAAAACTACTATCACAAGTGAAAAGCATTAGAAATGACTGAAATGTTTCTCAGACAGTCTTGTTTAATTACAACATTTGTTTGGCCAGTATTTAACTGCCTGCTGACAGCAGTTCAGCACTGCATCCTCCCTTCAAAGAGCAGAGGTGAGTACCAGTGTGTTTGGATCTGTTGCTGTCTTAACAAACATAGTGAAAGTCACATGGCCCCTTCATTTTCTGTAAAATAGAATAATGGAAATGGTGGTAGGCAAGGAGCCTTCTGACATTCACAGCACGGACGACCCAAGTACATTCCTGCAGCATCCCTCAGCTTAGAGACTACAATGTTCTAACACCAGTGGACACATGGGCAGGAGAGATGTTATTAATTATCTTTTCAAGATTACCAATAGCATAGGATGCACTGTATCTATTTGCTACAAGCTCTGTCACAATGTCACTTACCAATTTGCAGCTCTGGGTATATTTCATACAGACACCAGTCAACGTTGCAGTCGCAATGGGTTTTCTCAAAGAGATTGTCTAAAACATCCCGTGTCACCTGACGCTCATCCACCATTAGTGACTTTGTGCTGTTATCGTACATGTGCACCTTGACAACAAGCTGAGTAGAGAGTCACAGAAGAGTCAGTTAATTTCAGAAGCAAGTAAAAGGCTAGTCTGAATCTGCTAACACCGATAAGAAAGATTAAGGCTGAAGGTTATTACTGATTCAAAGGCACCTTGTCCCACAGTCAGCTGAAGGAATAAAACAGCTTGGAAGCTTTCACATTATATTGCCACCAAAATAAAGACCTTTTCTCAAAAAAGGAAATTGAACCTTGTCCTGTGTGCATGACTTCAGGAAAGGTGAAATTACTATGGAGAAAAAGCAGAAGTTAATCTCTTCTCTAAATCTACTAGAAGTGCAATTAAGGAAAATGCTTGATAGGGAAGCAAGTACAAAAGGACAGAGCGTCCTTAAGGCAAGCTAGAAATGCAGAAAGTTTAGTTTCAAATGAGAAAAAGAATGGAAGAATCTTGCCATGCTAGCAGACTAACCTGAAATCGGATTGCACTAAGGTGGGCAGTAGTCCAACACTCATCACTAAACAAACAGATGAGCTACTTATATTGACCAAATTAACCTAAGACACTTGTTATTTCTTCACATTGTGAAGTATTTGTTAAAAAGAAACAGCGTGCATTTTTTTCCAGAGAGGAACAATGCAAGAAAATGCTGTGTGACAAAGAACTGCAAATACGTTATCAGGGAAGAACTTAAGATGCTCCATTAGTACGGAAAACAGAAGAAAAATCGTCTACAGGATCTGTACGTGGAAACTAGAATTAAACTGGTGAGTTGGAAGGACTTCTCCATATAGCCCTGTTTAAATAGCTCCTTGTTTTAAAACGTGTGCATAAGCAGCTTTAGTACTATAGTGACAATCTCTGTTAAAGATCAGGTAGAAACAGAGAGTGATGATCCCCAGGAGAAAATCTAGACTATCTCTGAAAAGTAAAAGCAAATGTAAGAAAAAACGTGAACTTCCTTTAATTTCAATCCTTGTAACTTCCTCTCTAAAATAAGCAACTGAGCCATAGTGCAGATTATAGAGAAAAGGAAATGTTGTACATGCATAACCTACATGTCTAGTGAAAAAAGGATATTTATGTCTGGTTATAGCTGACTGCTCAGAAACAAGCATGCAGCTGCCATCTTCACAGAATCACAGAATGGTTGAGATTGGAAGGCACCTCTGGAGGTCATCTGGTCTGACCCACTGCTCAATTAGGGCCACCTAGAGCCCATTGTCCAGGACCCTGTCCAGATGGCTTCTGAGTATCTCCAAGGAGGGAGACTCCACAACCTCCCTGGGCAACCTGTGCCAGTGCTCAGCCACCCTCATGGTAAAAAAGTGTTTCCTGATGTTCAGACAGAATCTCCTGTGTTTCACTTTGTGCCCATTGCCTCTGGTCCTGTCACTGGGCACCACCGAAAAGAGGCTGGCTCTATCCTCTTTGCACCCTCCCTTCAGGTATTTACATAGAGAGACAAGATCCCCCCGGAGCCTTCTCTTCTCTAGGCTACGCAGTCCCAGCTGTCTCAGCCTTTCCTCATAGGAGAGACGCTACAGTTCCTGAATCGTCTTTGTGGCCCTTCATTCATAAGGATGGAATTCTCCTGAGCTTGGAGGAGGTTATCCTTGAATATTAACCAGTTTTCTTGGGCCCCTCTTCCCTCCAGGGCTTTATCCCATGGGACTCTTCCAAGTAGATCTTTGAAGAAGCCAAAGTCTGCTCTCCTGAAGTCCAGGGCTGTGATCCTGCTTTACACCATCCTCCCTGGTTTCTGTCCTTCACTTTCAGTAAAACAGAGAAGATCAGATTTCTTGACAATTATTTAGTCAATTCAGAATTCAAGAATGACATAGTAATTTTAATATAGTGACAAAGCCACAAGAAGACTGAGCCTTACTTCTACCCTATGGTTCCAAATCTTCCCGGTGGAAAAAAAAAAAAAAAGGTCTTCAAAATAAATGTCTCCTCTCAAAGGAGAACTGCTAACATTGTAATACTGCAAGGAAAAGAGGGTGACCAATGAGCAGTCATAAGTTTGGTTACAGAGATTTCCAAAGACAACACTGGTGAAATCCTCCAAACACATTCTCTCAGAGGTAGCATTTGTACATGAATGTAAACTGTTCTGTGGGAATCATCTCAAGTCTGGACACCCCTGAATTCATTGGAAGCTTCAATTCTTCTTGGAAGCCCTGCAGGCTCTGATCTTCAGCACTTCCCATCTCCTATTTGAGCAAGACTGAAAGGTCATGACTTTTTTCTTCACACCATTTTTCAGAGTTACTGAACATCTGCAGCTTCTGTTGAGTTCAGCTGGAACACTAGCTTAGGATGAGTAGGCATAATTACATGACACACTGCAGCACTGTGCAGACACTGGCTGGAAGCTTTCTAATCAGTTCATCGAAAATAATTTCTACTATCCTTGTACATTACTACACTGCTGTGAAAAGATTTAGCAAGAAGACCCTCATTAATTTAGTTGGGATTAGCTAAATCCACATCCACTGTAGAAGAAAAGTTTAGTACTTCTGGAATCAGCACAGCATAAGTAAGCAACGTGTTTTATGTACATTCCACTTTCTCTAAAGCAACCTATCAGAATGGTGGGCTTTGACCCAGCACTGGGAAAAAAAAAAGGGAAAGCCTTCCAAGTCCTCTTAAAAATAAGTCCCTCAGAGGTAGCATTCTCCCAGAGACTTCTCTTCAGGCAGATGACAAGACAGCTCTACAGAGTATCTTTAGATGTCTCAAGTTACAGACTATGAAAAAGCCTGGTGATTTTAGTAAGAAATTTATTATTGAGAAGAATGATAATAGATACTTAGCTGGTAGCTCTTATGGTACCATTTCACTCTTTTAAGGCTCACCTTTTTAACTTTGGCTTCCTTCAGTTTCTCCAATGCAAGTTTAATCTTGTCAGCTTTAGCCTGTGCCTCTCGATCTTCCTGAAAAGACACAAGATACTTCATATACTTCTTGCTAAGTAAGGCCAGTAATTTAGATTTACTTGTAAAGAGTTTCCTGTTATTTATATCTAGAACATAAGGCTTGTCATGGGAAACTTCATAGTTACAGGGAATCCCCCAGCTTTCCTTGAGCTAATATCCCCCAGTCAAAGCTTTGATTTACAAGTCCAGTGCTTCCTTTTGTTGTCCAGTCATACAGCCCTTACATGATCTGTTCCTCAAATGCTACAGGAATGCCTGAAAAGTGGACTCTCCTGTGTTTCCATATGGGTTACAGCTGATACAAAAGAGAAGATGAAGGAAGGTCTAACCAGAGTGAAACAGCACTGTGGATGTGGCTGCTTGGAAGAAAACTCACCTCTCAATAGTGTTAAGAGAACTAGAGTTTTCAGGATCTTACTGAAAACTTGGCTTGCAATTATACCACTTAAAATTTTACACTTTCTGTTAAGTACATTAATTTACTTGAATTCTTTCACTTGCAACATATGAGCTCTTACTGCACGCATACTGAGGAGGTGAGAGAGACACCTCCTTAAATTGGATGATATCATGGCTTTTTATTCTAGTAATGGACCTATTCATATTAATACAGACACAGATAGAGCATGCAAGTTCATTCCATCTTTTGCTGAATGCCACAGTAAGATTCCTAAAAATCTCAGTATCACCTAGCTCTTCTTTTATAAAGCAGCTCTATCAATATCATGCCTCTCTCTCAGTATCAGTGAAGTTTGTGATCCAAGAAGACTCTGGATCCCCAGCTGCTGAGAGTCTTAGGTACACATACCAGATGCCAGTGTCTACTGTTGCCTCTGTGACTGGTGTATAGACTGTGACTGGGTTTTTTTGCCATCTACCTTCCAGTAGCCTCCCCCAGCCACATACAGAGTTGGAAAAGTAGATTTTGGACAGCAAGTAACTGTGGTTCCTGGGGCTGCCTTGAACTGTTAGTACTACTGGAGGGTTTGGTGTCTTTCCAACTTTAAATCCCTGCTCCCCCTGTTGAAAACTGTCTTGTCTTTGCTTTCTTGCCTCTTTGGTGATTTTTACTGTCCCTGTTTCTCTCTCTCGCTTTTGCAGTTTCCTTTGTTTTAAAGGGGTAGGATTTTTTGCTACAGTACTCACAGGCACACCCAACTTCAGTCAATGACTGTGGGAGAAAGTTCCTGTCCTGCTTCCACACAAGATTTTAACCTGTGTTACTTTCAGCCTCCATTTTAGTGGTCTTTGGACTAAGACCAAAGACTAAAATGCAGAACGGCTGTAACTCATGGGAGATGCACTTACAAGAAACTAGGCCTAACTAAGCATTCCCGCTACTTCCTTCTTACAGAGGTATCATAGAATCATAGCAAAAAAAGAGCTAAGAAAGTTATCTTATTCATCCCAAGCTTTGAGGCAGGTTCAACCATAACTAATGTACGCCTGACTGACATGCCTCTTGCTGAACTAACCACCTTCTGTTTTATCACAGCTTCCCCTGGATACTAGCATCCTTAGGATGTCAAAAATACAAGACGAGGCGTGCAACCTGAAAGAGATGATTTCAAGCATTTTTGCTGTTGCCAAATTCTCCACTATAAATACCAGGCAATCAGTTAAAAAATGTCCTTTTTTCTCCACAGGTATGGAAATTTGCATTGCTACAGATCGGAGATACTTAACTTTGAAAATCCAAAAATAGCTTCTGTAGTTTAGCAGAAGCTGTTGGACAAAAGTAACTGTCACAGTAAGGCTGACTGTTCTACAGAGGGAAGAGCACACAGCCTCTCACACTATGTCTCTCCCCATACCATCTCAAAACACCTCTCTGCAGGAAGCAGGAAAAGCATCTTAACTGAAGTGATTGAGTGTGGTGTGGACAGGCTTTCTGCTGAAAATTTTAGGCAGTATAACTCAGGCTTCACCTGCACGTGACCTGTGTCGAACAGAGTTCACACATTGTACAAATCTGTGCAACTGAGCTCTCACCTGAGAGCCTTCATGTTTTCATAACCTTTGTCTGTCTTAATGTAGAAAAGGAAATGATTCAAAGTAAATAAGCTATCACACGCAAAATTTTAGCACTGTTAATGAAATGCTTTGACAGGCTAAGAGATTTGTTTTTCCCACTACAGTATCATTATCACATTTTCTGGATCTTCAGACAGAAGCACATAAAAATCATCTAGATAATATCGTAGAAAAGTGTAGAAGCCTTATTTAGTTTAAAGACAGTTTTAAAAAGAAGCATCAGAGTTGATGGAAACTTATGAGACAGCTCTACCTTTCTCTGAAAGAAAGGCTGTACTTCTTAATTTTGGCACACTTAAAGGTTAGAGAATAGTCTTAGAGGTGCATTCTTATTTGACTACAGACAACCAGAAGTGTTAAACAAAACATCAGTCTTGACTGGCTCAACAATCACTTATGAAGAATCCTGGCTAACAGGAACATGGATTTTGATGAAACAAAATACATTCCATTTACAGCTGCATTTCATTCTACTGAGCAAAAACATCATGTCAAAGCAAATACTAACCAAGACAGTAAATACTAATTTGAAATCAGTTCTTTCCACAGCAATTTTAAATAGTTATTACCTCCATCATTCACACTGCAACTTCTGTAATAGCCCTACAGGCAATTTTGTGGACAGTAAGCCACACAATGGGTATGCTAGCACTATCTGAATACAACCAGTATCAGAAAATGAGGCAAGGGCTGTGAGCGAAAGCAGAACCAGTGCCTTAATGAGGAAATAAACTACTGCAGACAGATTCCTTAGAAACACCTCTACCTCCTGTTCTCATCCTACTCTGCCCTGTCCCTGTATCTGGTAAGAGACCAGAAAACACTACTAGAGATTTATCTTGGCATACAATCTCAGAGGAACACTTTAATTGAGGGAGACAGAAGTGACTTCCAGCTACGTTTTTGCATATAGAATTCCAGTTGTGTTTAGCAAGTATATTCACTTTTCGCTCTGAAATCTTCTTTGACCCTCAGGTTAATGCAGGATGCCAGCTAATAGAGAGTTAGCTCAGTACAACACTCAAGGGAAACAACTGTATAACACTGTTGATTTCAGCGAGCTTTAGATCACAGCATCATAAAAACCCTGGTTGGAAGAGAGGTCTGGAGGTCCGTAGTCTGGCTCCCTGCCCAAAGCAGGACTATCACCAACATTAGGTTCGGTCAGCTACCATTTTGCCTGGCAAAGTTTGGAAAACCTCCAAAGAAAGACAATATGTGATCAATCTGGGTTACCTGTTCCAGTGCTACACCACCACCTGAAATGCAAAAGGTTTTCCTAATGTCTTGTCTGAAACTACAAAGCCACAACACGTAGCTGTTGCCCACTGTTATATGACCTAACACTACCATGGAAGAATTTGGCTCCACCAGCTTTGTAGCTACCCTTCAGGTATTTTTAGGCTGTCATTAGACCACTCCCCAGCCTCCTCTGTCAGACTAAACAAGCCCAGCTTCCTCAGCCTCTCCTTGCTGTCCCCTGATCACTCCCTGCCCCTGGCCATCCCAGCAGCTCTCTGCTGGACACTCTCCAGTATCTCCACAACCAGAATGGGGTGCAGTATTCCAGGTGTGGCCTCACCAGTGCCAAGTGAAAGGAATAATGGCTTCCTCAGCCTGCTGGCCATGCCCCTCCCAACACAGGCCAGTTTCCCATACTGAGATGACCTTGCATTCATGGTTCTTATTCAATGTGACATCCACCAGGATGCCATCTGCTTTTCAGCAGGGCTACTGCTCAACCTGTTGCCTCCCAAACTGTTCAAATGCATGGGGTTATTCCACCCAGGCACGGGACCTTGTACCTTGCTGCATTTCTGAGGGTTTTGCTGGCCCAGTCCTGACGTTTTTCAAGGTCCCCCTGCACTGAAGTTCTGTCATTCATCTTGTCAGACAGTGCCCTTAATTAAGCATCTTCAGCACATCTGCAGATGATTTTTTTATGTCATCACTCAGGTCACAGATGAAAATGTTAAAGAATACAAGCCCCAGCATTGATGCCACTTGTTACCAGTCAGCAAACCATTGATTACTAGCCCTTGAGTCTGGCAGTTTTGTCAATCTCAGCCCACCTAACCAGCCACCCTTTCAGACCATACTTCCTCAGCTTCCAAACCAAACTCTTTAGAAGCTTGGTTATTCCTTAAAGGTCATGAGTCTAAATCAAGATGGGGACATGTTTGTAAGATGATGGATTGAACTTATCTTGGTAGCACCTCTTCTGTATCAATCATACTAGTTAAATAAAAGACTTCAGCTTCTGAAGCTGTCTAGCTGCTGTTTTTTCAAATCTTTATATTCCTTTAAAATAGGAAGTTAACTATTATCTTTGAGATACAGAAAAATGGCAAAGTTCTTCCCACATGTTTACAACTTTCACTCTTCAAACAGCACTGAAAGGTCCCATGCACCAAATAAAGCTTTATCCAGTTGAATCAATTTTTGTATAATCAGAAAGGTCACCTTCCTACCAAATTTTCTGTTCCTTTTGCTAAATATGTCTGCTGTATGATGCTAAACACAGGGGCAGCAGTGATGTTGAGGTGATTCATACTCAGTTTGTGTGGATTTTTAAACGGCAATGAATTGCCCATGGTTTTAAGCAAAACTGACTGGTACAGTTCTACATGGGCTGACAGAGCACTTTTCACGTTCCCTAAAATCTTTCCATTCCCTAAATGTAAACATCTTCTCTCCATCATAGTTACTATGTATATGAATACTGAAAGAGATACTTTTAGATCTTTCACAATTTCAGATTCATGTTTTTATGACTGCATCACTCTTCTAATGCACATACTCTCCCCACAAGGCTGTGACAGGGCAGAATTCTTACATTATCTCCCTCTCCACAACCTCATGTCAAAGAAATGAGCTTCTAATGCTTCTACTAGAAATACCACATTTGATATCAGTTGTTAAAACAACTCTGCAAGAAACACAAACATGGAGGAGGTTGTGGTAAGTCTGAAATTTTACTGTACAGGTAAGCTAATTGTTTGTAAATATTACCTACTGATAACTTTGGCACCTCCTAAGTAAAGAGCATTTGTCTCATATTGCAGATGATCTTTATTACTTCCCTTCAAAGACAAACCCAAGAATCGCAGAGTGATTCTGGGCTGGGATTAGGAGAGGTACTTCTTTGTGCTCAGCCTTGCACCCAGTCTCCTAGCAAATGTTGAGTTTTACACAACTGAACAGCTTTTCCTATTGCAAGAAATTAGTTAGGCCAGGGATGTGTCTGGCAAACACCCACAAGACCGTCTCATCAGTACCAATAGCACAGACTGCAATGAAAAAAACACAGTGACATCTTCACAAAATGGTGGGATCTTTGGCCATGCTTTGCACTGATGACAAAGCCAAGTTCTCTATGAGAAGTTATTAACTGATCAGTGCTTACTAAAAAAAAAAAAAATTCAGTGACAAGTTTTCCATTTGCAATGGTTAATGCCTGTCTTGGGCTATCAAAATGATGATTAGAAAGGCAAGGAAATGGGCAATAGGTCAAGGAACAGGCAGAAATTGCTGAACCCATAACAGAAAACTCTCACTCCACAGTTCATGCACGTTTCATCATTGCAGAACCTTCCCAAGATGCTTCTACCTGGGATATCCACTGTTGATCCAATGCCAAATACAACTTGCAAAATTACAAGAACTATTGAACGCTTAGAACAAGGTTCCACCCAGGCTTACCTGGGTGAGTGGCTCAGGAGGAGGTGGTGGTGGTGGTGGCGGAAGGTCTAAATAGGGGTCTGGAGGTGGAGGGGGCAAGTCATCCCCAAACGGTCCAGTAATGGTAACAGAGGAACTTGATTTAGAATAAATGTCACTATCTAAGCCTGTTGAAGGCTGAGTGACTGTGTTTTGCTGGTTGCCAGAAGTAGTCTTCTGGGCTTGTAAAGTTCTCTGTTCAACATCATTTATGTCTGCTACAAGATCAGCCATTAAAGCATCCAGGTCTTTGTCCTCTAGGGCACTTAGGGATTCTGTAAAGAAAACCACAAAATGTGTCAGAGTGAGTGCAATGCAAAACACTATGCTTCCACTTTATGGAGATTAAATTGCAGAAGGCATGGTTACTATAAGATACAAGGGTTATGGGAAAGGAAACAACATTTTAAATGAGTTCAACAAACAAATGTGTTTTAGAAATAGCCACTAATCTGGTCATACTGAAGTTCAGAGTACAAGGAACTCTATGAATACAAATTAAACAGGACAGTAAGCTTCACTTTCAGTGATACAGTCTCAGACCCTTATAATGTTATAAAATGTGGCCCTGATCCAGCAAGGTTTCTAGGCACATGCTTAGTGATATGGATGCAAGAAATTTCATTAGCTCCCATTAGGCTACTTACTTATCTTCAGTTAAGTACATACATAAATGCTTAGCAAGTTTTGGTATAGCACACAACAAATTATGTAACTGAGGCCTAGATCAAGAATATCTTCATATATTACTACCATTCTACAACTCTAAAATTAACATGAAGCAGAATCAGAGAGTTTCAAGACACAAGAAATTGTGTGGTATCATTTGTAGCACATCAGTAATTGTGTGATCAACACGTGTGAAATGCCTCATGTAATATGCAGGGGTTTAAGGATCTTTTAGGCAAAGAACAAACAAGACAGTCTCTTTTCAAAAGCATCTTATCAACCAGACAGAAATATCATAACTTTTGCTTTGTCTTCTACTCTGTCAGAGTATAAGATAAAATCCTACACTGGAACTTCATATGCAATTTCTTCTTTGGTTGTTTGAACTAGACATGGTATAAGAGATTCTGTGGAATAACATCCCGTAGGATAATTTAGCTTTCTAGAAGAGAAGGGTTCTTTATGTACCAACAGATTCAGTGGTTTAAATCTCTTCAAAGAGTCTAGTTAAAAAAAAAAAAAAAAATCAGAAATTGGGAAAGCTTTAAGTGGGACTTTGGGAAGGGATGGAGAGCTCTGAACTAGATACTCAAAAATGCTAGTATGCAAAAGTACTAGATCATTCATCAGACTGAGTGTGAACATGTCACTAGATCATCTCAGTTTAGTCTGCTTTACCTGTTATGCTAGTTGAGTATTTTCATAAGCTTTCCTTTTCAGTGGGAAAGTTGGCTTATGTTCCTCTCTATTTACATACTTCTACCCACCTTGCTGGTAAGAGGCATTAGGTAGCTTAATACTGAACCGATTCTGGGACAAAAACACAGGTTAAAACCAGCTCAGGCAAAGGCAAACAACCAGCCCCTAGTAAAAAGCAAAAAAAAACACAAACAAAACCAAAGGGAGGGTTCTTTTTTTCAACTCAGATAAATTCCCTCATTTGGTTTGTCACACAGCCTCAACAAGGAGCTATACATGCAAAAGTGACAGTGAAAACCAGAATGAGAATAAGCAATGTAAAGTGGAAGCAGCTGAAGCCAATACTTCCACTGGACAAAAATGCTTATGCAGCTCTGACCTCACACTGAGGAACTTCCTATCAAGTCAAATTTTTACATAAAAAAGGTTTCCTTTGAGAAAGTTATTTGGGGGACTTCTCATTTTTGTTTTCCTCTACACTCAGACATTTTAAAAAGTCTGACTGCTGTATGAGACTGAGCAATGTCCCTTTAAAAAAAATTCGCCCCTTTGACATTTCCTAAATTGAGACACACAAATACAACTCCCTCTTCAGCAAAATAGGTGGGTGGGGTTTTTTTTGTTTTGGTGGGGTTTTTTGGATCAAGGGTGTTTGAAGTTTTTCTTCTCGTTTGTTGTTCATATAAGCATAAAGAGCATGAAAGAGTCCATTCAGCTACTTACCATTTAAATCTTTAAAACCAACTGTAAAGGTAAATTCATTGTTGGACACTTTGGGGGATGGAGGTTGTACAGTCTCCACTCCTAAACTCTGTTAAGATAGAAGAAGAAAACAGGTATCTGATGACACAATTACTATTACAGACATTAATATCTGTAAATCAATTACCTGAATTTGTCTAATAAACTAAACTCTTCTTCAGTGAACAGACTGACACACATTAGTTTCTGGGATTATGCCCAGACTGATAAACTACATAGGGCCAGGACAACGGTCTCACAACCATGCGAAGTCTGTAATGGTTTGCATGCTTCTCAATACAATGTTGACCTATGTCATCTGCAACTCTTGTCAGGCAACACCCAGGCTCAGTGTGGGGAACAGCAGAGGCTAGGGCTGTTTCTAATAGAGACAGTGGATAAAGCTAGACTGATTTTTAGTTTCTGGTGGGTTTTTGAAGGGGAGTGAGGTGATGGTGTTGAAAGAGTTTAGCTGCGTACACACTTGAGCTACACAGTGCTATTTGCTCCAGTGCTTTACTTACTAATATAAATGTAATCTAGCTGTTGCTTCCTCATGCTGTTTGCAAAAAAACTTCAAATACAACAAACAACAAAACATGCTGCTGTTTGCAATGTAAACTGAAAATCTGCATAGTTAAATAGAGAATTCCTAGTCTGTGGCTCACTGTTTAGGAAGCGGGCAGGGAATCAGTGCTTCACGAGTTAGGAAGAGTGCATACAGCGGAGATAGAAGAATATACGTTCTCCCTTCCACAGTGAGGAATGTGATAGCTCTAATAAGCAAACCCTGTAAATAAGACTGGAAGAAATTTCAAGGGTTTGACTAGACCATGCACCTGTCCTAAGGAAGGTCAGTTATACCTGGGTCATACCTGAAAAATGTGTACTTAACCTGATTTTAAAAGCTTCCTATTAGATAAATTCCATCACCACCTCTGGCAATCTGTTCCTCTACTTCACTATTGAGATCACTATTCCTGCCATCAAACCTTTCTTGTGATGCTCATCCTAAACTTCCTTTGCTGCAGCTGAAGACCATTCCCTGCTGTCCTACTCACCATGGACATGAGGAACCAAGTACTTCTTTCTGCTCTGATGCTGCCTTTGAGGTACTTTAAGACTGTTATCAGTCTCCTTTTCTCTAGACTAAACCTAATTCAATATTTTCTTACAGGTCATGTTTCTTTTCCTTCTCATCATTCCCATTGCTTTCCTCTGGATTTTCTCCAGTCAACCCTCCTTCTCCTCAAAATGCAGCACTAACACTGGACAGCTTCCCTTTTGAGGTCTTACCAGTGCTGCACAGAATGGAAGGATTACTTCATATATCCTACAAGCTATACCTTTGTTCATACATCCCTGTGAGATGTTTGTCTGCTGGTGCTCATACCCAATTTGTACCAGAGGCATTTACATTTCTTAGAGCTACTTGAAACTGACAGGCGTTTTCCATGAAAATTAATGCAAATATTTTTCTTGGCAGCTCTTTTCACCTATTTCCCACCCAGGACATGCTGGTTTCTTCTGAAGTTATACAGAGCTAGAAACCAAAGCAGTGATAAGTTTAAACACTGTTTCTGTGTTAATACTCACTCTCATAAAAATAGACACAGTATAAATTGGGGAAGAGGGAGAAATGAAGCACATGAGATAGTTTTGCAGTGCCTGACAAAAAAAAAAAAAAGAGAGAGAAAAAGGGAGCACACAAAATGTATTGATGAAACAGACTGTAAGAGCATAAAGGAAATACTTTCATCACTAATCTAACAATAAGTTGTAACACCTCATAATGGCCTTAAAAGTGCAGGAAAAAAAAAAGAAAGTACATGCAAAGAGAAATTAAAGAGAAAACAATCAAAATGCTAAAAAAAAGTTTAAAATTAATTACACTGAAATAGCAGAAAAGCCCAATTCTGAATTTGCATTTATTTTTCAGCCTTGTTATGCAATGTGAAGGTATCTCTGTGTGCTTCTATCATTTACACTTTAAGAACAGACAGATTGGTGAAAAAGGGTGAAAAACTATCTACAGTCTCATTTTGGAAATTAAGAGTCTAAAGGAATTAACTGATGCAAGTCTGCTAACTGAAAGTCTGTAGGCTTTCAGACATGCCTGTCTCCTCCTCCCATACAATGCTGAGGTAAGAGGCAATGCCAGCATTTTAGAGAGGAGGAGGAGTCAGTCACTGTCTTAGGAACGCATCCCATTCCACCCATTACTGCGCTGATGAGCAGAGAGATAACAGGCTCACTCTCTTACTCCCTTCCCATCGCCTGCACTCATAACGGTGCTGTGTCCAATCTGAAGAGGTAAAATTTATCACAAGCAGTCTTTTGTTAATTTTCAAGGCATAATAACGAAATGAAATCACCTTAAACCCCTCTCTCTTTATATACATATATAAAAAAAAATAAATATGCATGGTTATAAAAAGCCCTTAAAAAGCAGAAAGGCTACCAAAGGCCAAACTATTGTGACTTGACAGCTAAGAATGTCTGTGAAATCTTGGCTTTCATACCGTTTAAGCACAATTTCTATTCTGTGGCTCAGAATTATTGGTATTTAATTTGGCAAGCACTGGGATTCACCAAGAGGAAAGACCCCTCAAAACAGAGGCTGTAAGCAATTAAATTCACACAGAATCCAAGATGACGGCTTAAGTGTTTTCAAGCATGTATTTACTAAAATACAACAAATGTATTGACTTTGTGGGGGTTTTTTTTAGAAATAAAAATTCTCCTTTCATCAGGTTTTGCAGGAAGTATCCTGTGACTATAGGTTTAGGAATAGGCCCATGCTGTTTTATAGTTTCCTTTCAAGAGTGTATTCTGCACGGGCAAGAATGTCCCTATAAATTCTTGAATGCCACCCTAGCTGTAACATAGTATTTTGCCACATGTACAGATTACTCTTCTGCATATATTCAAAATGTTGCTTTCATTTCCAAAGCTTACATTTGACACTCAGGCTACATCCCATTTATTCATGTATGCCAAGCATTCATACCTGAAAATTCTGACTCAAACTCTTCCTGTTTTGACAGAATCTTTCAATTTCTTGGGACTGAGTCCAGAGGAATTTAAATTGCTTATTTGTTTTTCTGGAGAAAGCATCTTTCATAGGCACTTAGCTCTCTTTAACAATCTAGCCTGCACTGATATTACTTTATTCTTCAGGCTACTTGTTTAAAATGTCAAGCAGAGAAATTCAGTTGAAGGTTTTTTCAAAATAATATATCTGTATTTATTCAAAATGGAGGTACATGAAAAATGTAGAAAAGTTGCCTCTTCTCTAACGCAGAACAGCTATTTTTCTAATCTTGATGGAAGAAAAGAACTATTTACCTGGGTCAGCATGTCCATCTCCCCAAGTAAATTGCTGAACATTTCATCTATATCATCACATGTTTGCTCCATCTGAAAGAAAAAAAATCCACAGTGAAGGAATCATACAAGTTCATTTCAAAGCCAGCAATGGTCAGAAACAGAAGACGCAATGTCCTTTTATATTGCATTCCCAATTAACTTTAAAACATCTGTTCGTGACTTGGAAAAATCTCCATTCATAGTTTAGAAATAACTACTAATAGATCAGAATCTCAATCCTGCATATGCTTAAACACACCCTTGGGCTCCACACTCATTAGGAGTTCCAACAACCTGCTTGTATTATTTACATTTCATAGGAAGTCACCAGCTAATAAACCATCAGCATATCTTAAACATCAAAGAAATGTAGCTAGTGAGAGATGGAGGGGGAAACAAAGTTTGAGGTTGAGAAATTACTGAATGCTTCATCTTGAAAGCTTGCTTTCTTTGGCTTAGACGACTAATACAACAAGATTTTATTAGGTGTTATCAAGTGCAGGACCTGGTTATGGTTAGCTACATGACCAACTTTTTGTCTCAATATTTCTCCCTATCTTCTTTCAAGCACTAGTGCGCTGAGAGAACTCCAGTCTTAGCTGACCTCAAGACATCTGAGGGAGAGCACTGAGACAAGGAAAATGGGTACATGCTGCATGGGAGTAAATGGTGGTTCTAGTTGCAAGATGGGGGTGAGGACAACACCACACACTAGTGGTGCTGAGATACTGGGGAGATACAGCTTCTGTAATGATCCTCTTCCTCTTTCTCATAAATTTGTTCCTTTGTGGGGAGAGAAGTAGTGTAAAAGAGTGTCTGACATAGAACACTGCCAGAGACAAGAACTATAAACATCATTTCCTTAAGAGACCCAAGCCTATAAGGGATTGAGAACTCTGGTACTGATCACATAAAATTAGGGTTAAACATAAAAGTAGTCCTATTGGTTCACTGGATTTGTGTGCACCTGTATTGGATTTATGTGGCAAGGTTTTGGTAGTGGAGGGGCTGCAGGGGTAGCTTCTCTGAGAAGACACCAGGAGCTGCCACCATGTCAGAGAGAGATGGTAGTTCCAGCCGGCTCCAAGATGGGACTTGGTGCTGGCCAAAGTTGAGTCCATCAGCAATGATGGTGACACCTCTGCGACAATGTATTTAAGAAAGGGTAAAAAATGCTGTGCAGTAGCTGTAAGAGAGGAGTGAGAAAACATGTGAGAAATAGCCCTGCAGACACCAAGGTCAGTGAAGAAGGAGGGGGAGGAGGTGCTCCAGGCACCAGAGCAGAGATTCCCCTGCAGCCCGTGGTGCAGACCATGGTGAGGCAGGCTGTGCCCCTGCAGCCCACAGAGGACCATGCTGGAGCAGATATCCACACTGCAGTCCATGGAGGACTCCACAATGGAGCAGGTGGACATGTCCAGAAGGAAGTTGCAGGCAACAGTGTTGGAGCAGGCTCCTGGTAGGAACTGGAGCCTGTGGAGAGGAGCCACACAGAAGAGGTTTTCTGAAGGAGTCTCCTGTGGGAGAGCCCCCATGCCAGAGCAGAGAAACAGTGTGGGGAGGAAGGAGTGGCAGAGACAAAGCATTATGAACTGACCGCAATGCCCATTCCCCATACCCCTATGCCACTTGAGGGGGAAGAGGTAGAAGAGTTGGGAGTGAAGCTGAGCCTAGGAAGAAGGGAGGGGTGGGGCGAAGATGTTTTCAGTTTTGTTCTTATTTCTCATTATGCTACTGTCTTACTAACTGGCAATAAAAATTAATTTCCCTATGTTGGGCCGGTTTTGCTCAATGGTAATTGGTAAGTGATCTCCCTGTCCTTATCTTGACCCATGAGCTTTTCCATGGTATTTTCTCCCCCTGTTCTGCTGAGGAGGGGGAGTGACAGAGTGGCTTGGTGGGCACCTGGTAGCCAAAGTGTCCTGGTTGTGGCTGGGATAGAGTTAATTGTCTTCCTAGCAGCTGGTACAGTGCTGTGTTTTGGATTTAGTGTGAGAATAATGTTGATAATACACTGATATTTTAGTGTTGCTAAGTAGCGCTATCCTAAGTTAAGGATTTTTCAGTTTTCCCATGCTCTGCCAGTGAGCGGGTCCACAAGAAGCTGGGAGGGAGCATGGCCAGGACAGCTAACCCGAGCTAGCCAAAGGAATATTCCATACCACAGAATGTCATACCCAGTTTATAAACTGGGGGCAGTTGGCCAAGAGGGATGGATCGCTGCTCAGGCATCAGTCAGTGAGTAGTTTGCAATTGCACTGTGCATCATTTGTTTTTTTCTTGGGCTTTATTTCTCTCTCTTTGTTATATTTTTTCATTACAAATTATTATTATATTTTACTATTGTTATTATATTTTATTTATTAAACTGTCCTTATCTCAACTGACAAGTTTGACTTTTTTTCCGATTCTTCTCCCCATCCCACTGGGAGGGGGGAGGAGTGAGCAAGTGGCTGCATGGTGCTTAGTTGGTGGCTGGTGTTAAACCACGACACAAGGTCAACCCACTCCAGCACCTTACAGGATGAAGACCAACCTGATGCAAGAAAGCAATCAACTGAGGGCAGAAACAACTCTAATGACTATAAAGACTGGCAAGAAAAGAAGACCAGCAAGTATCCTGTTCTTCCATCTTAATGCTTTTCCTTTAATAGAACATCTTGAATCATGTAACTATTCCATAGTTAAATGATAAAGGCCACTGAACCACTAGTGTATGATGTTTGATAATTATTTGGTAGCATACCTTTAATACGATAGTTCATACTGGGACAATCTGACCTGTTCTGGCTCCTCTGGACTTGGTCCTTCTGGCATCTACATAAGTAAGACCCGCCTAATTTACACTTACCCTCTTACCACCTGTGTTATCTCCAACACAAGAACTCATTAGGAGTAGACATGTACAGCTTTCATCAGTCAGACTTGGGGCATATTGTACCCCACTTTAGACTTTCTTTGTAGCTGGTGTAACTAAACAAGGCACAGGCAACTGGGAACCAGACTTTGAATTTTCACAGTTCTCTCAGGTCCTGGAAATCAAAGACTTAAAGATTTGGGAACTGGATGCCATTAAAGACATAGGATGTGGCTGGCAGGGCTGAGGGTAGCCCTAGCCCAGACGGCACAGCTATGCCCATGTAACAGGGAACACACATCACACATGACTGAGTGAATGGAGAGCTGAAGTCATCTTATCTGCTTCATTTCCAGCTGACAAACACACACTGGATGGCTCACTCTCTGTATGTATCATAGTTATCATACACACCTTTCTATATAAAATTCCATTTCTGTAGATTCAGCAGTATACTGCTTGAGTAAATGATTACTGAATCTTAATTCATTTATTTGAATCAACAGCTGTGTAGCTTCCTACACATCTGGGACTTGGGAGAATAAATTTTCATTAAAAGTATAAAAACGACACTTATTCATGCAGAGTGAAGTGAAATTTGTTATGTAACAAAAAAATGGAGCTGCAGTTCATACTGACAAGTATCTCATCAGTGCTTAAATAATACTGAATAATTTTATGTTTTCCTGTTTTCTGATTTAGGAGAACAAAATATCTGCTGAGGGAATCTTATCAGCTCTAGTCATTTGTATGTTTTTGTGGATTTTTTAAGCACTGGCTTTTACTTTCAGGAAAAAGACTTCATACTGGTTCCTCTGACAAACTGAAATCCTGCTTTGCTGTATTTTTCCAGAATAGAAATATAAAAATGGAAAAAAAATACTTTGGGTTACGAGCAGGAGACCTTATCAAAAGGAGGAGTAAAAACTGTTTAATAAAAAGCCTAAGAACCCTCTTCAGTGGTTAACAAAAAAGGCAAGAGAACTGAATATTGAATTATACAACACTTTCAGCAAATTATGGGAATTTTACAGGTTCTAGTAAATTTAGACCTTCTTTCTTTGCAACGATATGATTTTCTGAATCTTCAGACATGTTCAGTTCATAAGGAAGATAATGTAACCCCATGAAAAAGCAATGTGCAAAGAATTCTGTAAGAATTTCCACTGTAAATTGGAGCCGAGTTAGTCACTGATGACTTTTATCAATTCAAATAAATGACATTAAATACTAGGGTGTTTTTTGACCTTAAGCATGTGGGAGCAGGGAGAAGGCCTGAATATTTATCTTGAGAAGGAAATACTTCAGTGTCCCTTTCAGTGAACAGACATTCATCACCATCACCAGACTGATAAAACCATGTTGTCACCAAGCCATTGCCCCTACTGGTATCTTTTCCTTTTCTCTTACATTTTTACTGATTGGGTTTAGGAAGACAAAATTAACATCATAATCACCAAACACCCTGAAAATATTTTAATGTTAAAATGCACTGAATGATGTCTTAAACTGATAGAAAAACTCTCCAAATTCATCAGGGATTTTGTCAAGAGCCAGAAAGGCAAAAGACAGCAAAATGAGTCCCCAAAACATGGAACTGCAAAACAAGTGTCCATCCATTCTCCTCTTTGACTCCTCTCCACAATAATTTCCATTTCTTTTATTTGATTGCCACAGTAGGAACAGACAAAACAGTATGCAGATTTGTGAACTATCTCAAAGAAGATGTTGCTGCATTTTGGACCAGCAAATTCTTTTGACTTTTATAAATAGCCTTGAACTTATTAAAACCAGAAACTCAAAGTGAAACCTGCAGGTGTATGAGCTATTATTAACAAAAAAGGAGAAAATATTTACCAAAGTCCCCAGAAGAATACCAAGTTTCATACTCAATCCTCCTCTATATCCATTAAACTGTAACTTTCTGTGAGTTTTTTCTGTATGTAGTACTAATACTAGTAACTCTTAAAATCACTATCAACTACAGTAAACTGCAGAAAAAAAGACAGTACTTTTACAATAGGTTTCCCATGTTATGCATAACATCTTAAGCAGGGAAAAAAATCAGAATTAAAATAAAAAGAGGAAATTGCAGTTGTCAAGAATAAACATGCTTAGGAGGGGCTTGTGGGAAGGCATACATGTGAAACCTAACCTATTTTTAAAGGGATAGATTCTTCAAATTCATGTCTTCTAGACCACTTTCTGAAGTAACACCAAGCATACAGGCAAAGGTATTCCTTGTCTTTTATTTCCCTCAAATTTCACATTCTCAAATCTTGAGCTCCCATGAAAACATCTTTTTTTTTAAATACTCCCACATTTCTCATACTGTACATCTAAGGGTTTTTGGGCATTTTCTCTTCAGCTTGATATTCTAACCACCAAGTCTCACTATTAGTTTACACATATTAAACTCTCACAGGCTTATATAACACATTAGTATTGGGTCATTGTATTTTGACTCATCAATACATTTATTCACCCCACCATTTACCAGAAGTCCCCCCAGAACTGCTAGACCTATTATTTTTTTATCGTCCCAATTTCAGATTCAGCAGCCTCTTTGCTGATAAAAATAATTTAAATCTAAGAGACATGAATAACAAAACACTTGTATTTTATTGTACTTTGTACTTAGAGCATCTTAGTATTTCACCTCACCCAATAAAAAAATATGGTTTCTGCATATTTGTTCCTACTTCTCCCTACCTGTTAGTGTCTGTCTTTTGTAGTGTCTATCTTTTCTCTGTCAGATGCTTTGTTGCCATTTCCAAAGACCTATTTGCATCCATTCAGGTGCCCCTGTGAGGGGGCCTCCAACCATTTCCTTTTCACAAGAACGAGCCCTGCTGCCCTGGATAATACAAAACTCCCGTGCACAGTATTTCTAAACCTGGCAACAGACCCACACAAAACTTCTTCCCCCTCCTAAACATCTACTCCATATATAGCCTTATTGAAACTGAGATATAAATTTCTACATTTTTTGAGCTACGGGCTAGGAAGTTGGAATTAAGGTATCTTCTAACACCAAAGAAATTTGGCAGATACACAGAAAGCAAGCTAGCCCACAGAGATGGATGGGAAACACTCCCTGGTCCAACTTGTTGCGTTTGCATAAGCAATGTACTTTGCTAACAGGGAACAACACTGTTCTCCCATGAGGATGGTCCAGTATTTAAGGGCACCAAAGAAAAACACTGAGAAATTTCTTGCAAGAATGGAGCAGCAGTCCTTGCACTCAGGTGAAGCAGGAACTGCCTTTCCTGGTCTATAATATGAACTCTGTAATTAAAATCAGGATATGATTTCTGCATGGTTGCATATATTTTGATTTGTTAAGATACTAGAGAAAATAAAATAACTTTTTTTTTTTTAAGAAAGAAGAAAGTTTTGTCATTTATGCACTTACATAAGACAACAGCTCTGTGTCCATGAACAGTACATAGGCAATGGAATTGTTTGATGAAATCACGATCACTTGGAAGTAAGCTAACAGAATGAGTAGTAAAACAATAGCACAGAATTCATCCTGCCTAAAAACCAAACTATTTTTAAAATACCCTGAAAGCTGACAGAGTGATCATATGGTGTATACAGCTCAGAAAAACCAGGCACGGTACTATACCAAGCAGAGTTTGAACTGTTAGTACCTGTCAGCTCTGAGAATTACTGAAAGCCAGTCTCTTTCAACAGGAAGAGTGGTCTAAGTCACATGACGAGGCTTCTGCACTTGCAATCTGAAAACAAGCTGAAGCCCTTGTGCAACACCTAACAGGAAACACCAACGGTACAGCACATCTCTGATTACCATCTCTGCAACTCAGTCTCAGTTGAGTCGATGCAGTTTAATCAACCTAAGGGCTACAAACAAAAAAGGAAGAAGGAACGGCACAGTATCAGTAGAACAAAGATATACAGCAGATTCATGCTACGAACAGTATTAAGAACCAGTCCACTTAGTGATCTGGAACAGTTACAGATACTTTCACTAAATTCAAAGCACTGCTGTTATTCTTAAACTGTTACATATGCAAACAGCAATGATAAAAATACATTAAGTATATTTTTACAAGTCACACAGAAAGATCAGTAGCACACCTTCACCTCCTAGTCCCTGCACTACAGTAAGTGTCAGAGTACCAAATCCACCAAAATGAACGCTAGCTGTTTTGACTATCCAGATGACGCTACCAGCATTGTAACCTCCCGCGAACACTTAATGCTCAAATGCTTTCTGGAGTGGAATGAAGAAATCTTTAACATTTTAGAGACACCCAGCAGTAGCCCAGTAATTAAATCACTCAAATCAGAGATTCAACCTCACCTACAGCAGGCTATGCAAAGTAGATCAACCCCTACCAAAGACAGAAAACCAGAAGACAATTAGGGAAGAAAGATGAAAGTGACAGAAGCCCCACCATAAAGAGCAAAGCTGGAAAGAGGGTAACTGATTGTGACAGGAAACAGATGTGAAACTAGTGTGATAAAAAAAAGCATCAAAACCTAAAGGAAAGTTACTGAGGCATCATTTGTCCTGCCTTACAAGATGAAAACAATGGGATAGTAAATGAAAGTCTGTACAACTGTTTCAGAGAAACCTGCACACTGTAATTGTGAAACCCATAAAAACTGGTGAGTTAGCAAGCCGAGGAGCTGGTTTTCTCCACAAGCAGTTATGGCTAGAAGTGCTATATCTCAGAAAGTTTCAGGCAACGATGATGAACCTCATATTTCAACACCTAAAACAAAGGCTCCAACAATTTGGAACCTGAGTAAAGCTTTCATGATAGACAGGTTACACCGTACCTCCCAGCACAGGATTTCTTGTACCTGCTTCTGAAGCATGTGACGCTAGCTGCTGTTGGAGACAACTTGCTGGCCAAATTGACTGCAGGTCTGAAATAGATCTAACTAGGTTTCTTATGACAATTTTACAGTTAGGTGTCAAGAAAAACTCTGACCACTCAAATGTCTCTTATATACTTAAGTGAGGAAGGATGGAAGTTCCTTAACCAGCTACTGCATCATGTCTAGTAAAAAGTCCGTAACAGACATTTAGGTCTACAGAATTCAGCCTAGAAGAATAATCCAATTAGTTACTAATTCTAGTAGATGCTAAGAAAGGAAATTGAAGTTTTTGAGTGATAAAGTAGAAATGGCAATTGCCACCAAGCTTTCAAAATCACAATCTGATTTGGCAATTAGCATGTTGACTTTTCTCTTTCTTACCTACATAACATGACTCTGTAACTCTGTTTTAATATTAACTCATATGTTGAAAAGGATGGATCAAAAGCATTTAGACTGCTTACAGCACTGCACTTACCTAACATTGATAAGCATGGCATTTTTCAAGAAAAAGCTTGCACACATAGATAACTCTGAAAGCAGTTTCTTATTCATATCACCTATTCTTCTGGGAAATCTGGTGTGCCAGTGACTGTACGTTTATCTGCAGCTGAAATTACATTGTGTATTTATCTCAGGGACGGGTGTGACATGTCATAACTCTGCTCATGATGGAATAAAAGCGACGCTTTAAAACACTAGGAGCTGCAGGAAGACTGATAAAACTGCAAAGTATCCTTCCTAGTTTAAAAGTCACATTTGGCTTTGGATTAAAATAAAACCAGCAGATAAATACAATCACGTGAGAGAATCCTTCTCTAATGTTAACCTGGGGCACTCAAGCATCTTCAGGTGACCATGCCACAAAAAACACTTCTAGCATTTTCCATTAATTGCTCCAGATGCATTTTTACATACAGTGTGGAACCAATTTTGACTACAGTTGCCTTCTTATCTTGTATCACATTGCTGAAACTGACTCTAGCAAGACTAAAAGCACATCTGATGATTAAGCTTTTAACTCATGCTCTACTAACTCCAGAATCATCCACCCAGATGCCAGCACAAATGTCTTTAGAAAAGAGCACCCCAAACTCACAGATCCTACTTATGTTTCACAGAAATTGTAACTATGCCATTTATACAATTAAACCTCTTGAAAGCTCGTTCCCTCTTCTCCTGTTTTGGAAATTCAGTTAACTCACTTCTGTTACAGGAAGAAGTCTGTAGTTAGGACTGAATTTGGAAGAAGTCTTGATCAGTCCAAAAGACCTAGATTTCATAGACCTGAAAGCTACACTGCTGGACCTTAATGATGACAGCCATTGTATTTTACCCTTGTTTTGCCAAGATGATGATAATTTAACCACCACAGAAACTCCTACGCATGAGTATACCAACTGAACACAAGCACACCACCATCTTTTTCAGTGATATATATTTGAGTACTTCATCTTCCATTGGTGAGAGAGAGAGAGAACAAGTTTTAGTACGTTTGTAAAGCACCACGGGACACTGAGTCTGAGGCCATCCTTCAGATGATGCTGCCTCAACATCCATCACCTCTGTGCTCCCCAGCATTCCTCTCTCCCCCATACACTGCCTCAAACACATACTCTCTTCTTTATCCCACTTGCTGAGAGTGGTATTTGGGAGAAGCAGATGCGGGTCCTGTTCCTAGGCTGAGGCAGGATGGCAAGATTACTGAATGCTCCCAGAGGCTTGGTTAAGAGAGGCTGGGAGGAACAAGGAACTACCTAAAAGCTTATCCACAGTACGTCAGGAGGAAGTTACTCAAGGCCAGAGGAGGGGGTTAGCAAAGGGCTCTCTTGCTAAGATGTGACTGGCAGTATATGCTATGGCTATGAAAAAGGAGTGTAGAGGCTAGGTGCAAGACAGCTCATTCACCAACCTCCCCTCAGAATCACTCTCAGGCACATACACAGAGTCTGGATCCTGGACTCTAGAAAATTTATCCCAAATGTACTCGAGCAGCTGCGACTGAAAGTTAAAAGCACCTTACACACAGGGAAAAAAGAAACCCCAGTGTAAAGCACAAGCTCAGGGAGAAGAAAGCTGGGGAGCAATTTTTGTGTACCAGAACTTCACTTTGTAGCCTCCTGTCATCTTCCAAAGGGGACTGCTTTTATGGAGCTCAAAAGCAGTGCCACTCCTGTTCGTTTTTATATAGTATCTTCCCAACAGACAATGTGCTTCAGTCTGGCCTGTGGGTTTAACAACATTACAGAAATACTGTATGGCTACAGACTCAGTCATCTTCTTCTTCCTTTGTCACAGAATTATTTACTGCAGAATGGTCCAGTTTGGGGACTTTCTCCCCATGAGCCATACAGGCAGCACAAACTCCGTGTAGAATGAAATGGTAGGAGAAGATGTATTTCCAGTCCTACGTCTTCACACAGATTGGTAGAAGAAACAATTCGCTATTCCGTGTCAGATTACTGGCACAAAGGAACAAGATCTCCATTCCCGCAATTTATCTTCTCCTGGAAAACGCAGAAAGCTGGATGGAATTGTGTCCCCTGAGCTGGATTCAGCTCATGAACCACCTGCTGATCTAGGCTCATCTGTCTTGTGTTGATAACATGTCTACTTCAGCTCTACCCAGGTATAAACAACTGCAGACATACAAGATACCAGAAAATATTAATCTCAGTTCTAGGTTCATCCCATTCCCTGCCTTGACGGCAGAGCAGAATAGTGAAAGAATAATGTAAGTCTGAGTAGCACAAATATGTTCTGCTTCCACATTCCTTCCCATAATCTGTAGTTTGCTGATGTTGGTGTAACGCTTTCCTTCCTGTTTCTTCCAGTTACCCAACATCATTGTACAGCACTTACACTACAAGAAGAAACTGTCTTGTACTTAAAAAAATTGCCAGCAAATGAGAATAGTGCAATTATTAATAATTTTTAGATCCAGGAGAATGCTCAGCCAAACTCCACCCTGCAGTGGAGCCGATGGGCTATAAACATTTCATTCCCATTTACTACTTTTGAACTATTCCCAGAATGCCCTTCTCCTCAGGTCACTGAGCTATGGGAACTGTGTCCTGTGGCTCCCTACTGAATGAAGATTTTGATATTTAGTTTCACAATCCATAAGGTAGGCTGATGTCACATAAATAGGTTGCCTAACAAGCAGAAAATGGTTGACAAGGAATCCCACAGATGAGAGAGGAAGGCATACAGGGATCCACAATAGGGGAAAATACTTGCCCTCCCCAATTCCCTGTAGAATCAAAAGATGTTAAGTGTGGAATAATGAAAATAATAGTACAAACTCAGGAAGAAGAAAAAAGTAATGAAAAGTAACAGTACAAAATTTAAGTGCAGGAGCCACTATGTTGAATAATCAATGGCTCACCTTTTCCAACATTCAGTCCCACACTGAGCCACTAGAGCTAAGTGCAAGATACGCTCTAAGGGTCCACAATAGAACTGTTTACTATATAAATAACTTATTCCTAGGTCCTAGTCATTGGCAAAAGCTCTAAGTCACCATTTTATTTATCTCTTGGAATCACATGTTCTTATTACTGCCAGAAATGTTTAAGGGAGGGCACACATGGTATGGAAAAGGAAGACTGAAAGAGGAAAAGACACTGGTATAAAATATTCTAACAGATAAGAGTGAAGCAAAAGGGTGAAAACAAATCTGTAAAAAATTTATTGAAACCATCTGTTTATTTCATACACTGTTTGTGTATTAAAATCAAATGAAGCAAGTAATGCTTTAATATGAATTTATAGGTATTTCACCGAAGTCCAGTGCTCAGTACCATAGTGAGTGGTAAAAAAATGAAGATTTTTTTTCTAAACCTTGTTCTTAGCTTTACTACTGACTGAAGAGTCAGGTATAATTTCAAGGCCCATTATTAACTTTGCACCTAGAAAAGCTGTTTCCTTCAGTCTGTATAATGCACAGTGATCACAAACAACTATAATCAGTGTGTTTCAGATGAAGATCTGTAAGCAAAGTGGAAGCCTGGAGTCCCCACAGATGGGTTGTTATATCCGTGTAGCTATGGCCGCGTTGCCACAGCCCAGGAAGTGCTGAACTGCACAAAGGAAACAGTTACGGGAAGAAAATGCCGCAAGAGAAGGACGTGTGACATTTCCAGTGTAATTCTTCCATTTCTGTAAGGTTTTCCATGAGAAGGAAATGCCACTGCCTCCCTCTTTTTTCCTTACCAAGTCAAGGAGGGATGGAACAACTGATCTGGTCAGATAGCAACTCCATCATGACACAGGGGAGACAAAGGAGGTCAATCTAGTGACAGATATGAAAGGCTTTGCTGAATTTCATGGAAGAACATGGCCCCCATGGGACAAAACTACAGTTAAGTTTATGCTTCCTAGGACTAGCACCCAAAACCACTGGCTCATTTCTATTTGCTCTCTCAAACATCAGGTCTGCCAGCTTCCCCTCAGTCATGAAGATGTGGTCATCAAAGTACAAAACTAAGCTGTCACCACAAGTATTTGGGAATGTTATCTGTGCTCATGCTTTCAGCATGTATTCTCACTTGCTCAGGGTTATCTCAGCAACTTAGGCCCTCCAAGCTACATGTACAGCAGATCCTACAAAACCAAGATTTCATCAAAAAGCACAGAGAACAGTAATGTAGACTTGACTGTTACTTAAATTCTTTTTTTTTGTAAATTTGCAATCAGAGACAAAAACACATCAACTTTCAAAAACACTTTTTGGGCCGATACATTCTGTGCATCAATGAAGTTCCCACAGCAAGTGAGAGAATGGGGGTTTCTAGTACTGTTAGAAAGTATTAGAAAATCTTCAAAAGTACATCAAAATCTTGGTCTGAAGCAGAAGAGAAGTAATATGTGCCTGCAGTCTGGGCTACCTGAATATACAGTAACAGTACCAAAACGGATCAACTAAGGCCACTGAGGAGCAAGTTTTCATTTGCTGCCTATACAGACTTGATGCCAGCAGGTTAAGTGACAATTCTGTGGAGCATGCCCACTCCTTGGTGAGCTGCCTTCTAGGCAGACGCATTATTTTGCCTAAAACTGGGGACTTGGAAGGTCATTTGCAACCTTTATCAGCAAAAGCATCCAGTGAGCACCTCTATTATTTTGACTCCTAGCTGTTCTCTCTATGCTTGATGGACTAGCAATGCTGCTAGAAGTAGATTTGCTCCCCATACATCCCCACTACCACTCATAGGTGTAGGTACAATGACAAGATTTTCACCAAAATTTTTATTATATCAGTTGGAATGTCTGAGGACAATCAAGAACTTTCTGTTGTTAGCAATATCAGCCATACAGAGTCTGGCCATCACTGATAGCAGATACACAGGGAGTGTCATCCTTTAATATTAATGTTATATGTCACACTTTTACATCTGTCACTTTAATTTAAAAGCAAATACAGAGTGAAAGTAAAAATGGAAATGGACTGAGGAGATGCACACAGAGCAAAACTTCTATCAGAAACATCTCTGTATGCATTTCTGAACAAAGTATCATAGGAAAATTTGGTTCATATATACTGAACCTTCTTTTTCCTCTAGGATTCATAATGCATCTACTCCCCAAAATACTCCTAATACTCCTAACAACAGTAGCCCTAATTTATTTGAGCCTAAACTCATGGCATGCTGGATCAATGCTCAATGAGAAGAAACACTGCTGTGTGCAGGCTGATGTAGCTTCTGGTAGCAAAAATTAGGAGAGCAATTAGCTAGCCACAGATTTAAAAGGTCACTTTATTGGAAGAAAGGTTCTGAAACTAATGACAGACTTCAACTTTTTAAACAGTCATTATCAAACTAGTTTGTGAATTCCCACATTAAAGTTGTAAATCAGATCAAAGTCATTTGTGTTTCCTTCTCATTCATAGCCCAGGAGCAATGCTATAAATTAATACTGAGGGGTGATGAGGAACACATGTTCACACATGCTTATGTAGATGCTCAAAAGTCTCCTACGGAAACTTAAGAATGTGGCACCCTAGCTTCTTTCTTTCACAGTGCAACACAGTCTTCTACACTGGCATATATATTCTATACTGTGAATATCTAGGGTAGCCATGAATCAGTAGGCTGGATGATAAGGAAAGTAGCCTAAAATGACTGCTTTTCCAAGAGCGATTCTACTGTATCATGGATCACTCTTAATCAGCGAAAGACATGTGGTGGAGTTTCTATGACATCTGCATCTGACCTGGTCATCCCAGGCTCTTTTTAGTCAATGAAGGGAAAGAAAGACAATTTTACAGAGCATGATTCATGGTAGCCATCTAAAACCAGGCAGCTGAACCAAGTTTCTATCTCTCTCCATTGACTGTAAAGGTGACTCAGAACCTCAGGTGACTAAAATGCTAACATCTAAAGTTGGGTAAGGAGGATCCTGCCTATAAAGTCCAAGAAGTACTTTGGAAGGTCTGCATGGACACAAGTTATCATCTCACTAGAGACCTTCCAAAAGAAACAAGCTAAAGCTTCTACGTTGCTGCAGGCAAATAAGAGGTCTTATTTTTACATTCACACCAGATCAGCACCTCACCACATGAAGTCATCATCCCAACAGGTCAGATGGGCCTACAACAAAACAAGTCAAGACATACTGAAGCGAAAGATGAAAAAACGGTCTGTGGGAAAGAAAAACACATGGTTTGCTCTAGACAGAGCAGGAAAGGATAGGGGCCTTTATATCTTAATGATATGCAGAAAAACCAAATTCAGCTACATTTCTGTAAAGCCACCCCTGAAACACAAACGCTCTTTCAAGAAAATCCACAGTCCCAGATCTTCTTCTGATAGGACAGATGTTCATGAATCTGCAAACAAGATGGGTCCTTTCTTGAACAGGGCAACCCCTCCTCTCAGCTCCAACAGTACTTCAGACTGGTAGTTTTCTCAGACATTTTGTAGGGCCAAAGAGATGTAATAGCTGATCCCTCCATTCACAGGTTACCCAAGTCCTACCTCTCCCTTCATTACATACTGCAGAGCAAGAGAAGGAAAGCTTCCTGCCTCTTGTTCCTCTCACTGCTTAAAGACATTTCTTCTAACAGGAAAGGTGAGACACAGCAAAAGCAAAATCTTAAGTGGGTTGGGTAAATTGTTTACTATCTAAGAAATCTCAGGCCACAGTACTGAGTTAAGCTGTTACAGCATCCAGCAGACCCCTCTGTTCATACTGTTGTCACTTTTGTGCAAATTGTTACCCTCCCAAGTGTGTTAGTCTCTAAAGCTTTATAAATTAAAAAAAAGATCAAGTTTATAGCCTGATTCACAGGTGAACGAGTTATAGTGTGTGATCTATTAGACACTGCTCAAATATAGTGAGAATCAGACTTCTGATCTGTAAAAATCAAACTTGCTGGAATAAATACATTTGGTAACAAAATAAGCCAGCACTTCAAAGGCATCATACCCTGCTTGGAGATACTGCACATCGAATAATCACAAATTCCAGCATGAACAATTAAAATACAATTTACTTAATAATTACTTTAAGCCTTCAGACATATTTGCCTCCAAACACAAGAAGAGTCTGCAGTACCCACAGGAGGTATTTAAAGAAGAAAGAGAAGAGACAGGGAATGATTAAAAGTACCCTTTCAGAGACAGTACATTTTTTCCAGTTATGTGTGCTCCCAGATGGATCAGAATTCTCTGAGAATATTAAACCAGGATCACTCAGCTATCTGTAATGCTCCATTGATTAAACCTCCTAAAGAAATTTGTAATCCATATTTCAAACCAAATTATCTCCATTTTTAAGCAATGCTTGCACAAAGCATGAAGTACAATTAAATGTCATGGTCTCCTTAGAATGCCCACAGGGGAAAACAGAAGTGAACAGGTTCAAGCAAAAAGTTAAACATTCTGTTTTAAACAAACTTTTAACTTAAATTTACATTCTTTACAAAGTTTCTAGAGAAAAATTTTGTAAAGTTAGTGAAGACAAATGAGTAGGAGGCTACACAGGTGGAGCAGGTCATCTCGTATAGGCCTCTGAAGCATTGGGGCTTACCTATTTGTCTCTAATGAAACAGATGTGGTGTTTCTAGGACTCGATTTAGTACATTTACACCACTATTGTGCAGCAGCAGGGTAATTAAGTGACATCAATAGTCATACGTAAAATGAGTATTTTTCAGAAGCAAGTCAGGAACAGATGACAAAACACGCATGTCATGTAATTCACAAAAGGGAACTAGAACCGAAGAGGAAAAATGACTGTCAAAATCCTGCAAACAGAAGTTCTGAAGGGTAGAGTCAAACTACAGCCATGCTAGTCACAGAATCAGAGTAATCTGGGGCAGGAAGACCTCAAAAAGTCAAGCTGTCTAAGTTTGGTGGCACCCTGCATATTTTGTTTTGGCATTTTTTATGAATTTGGCATTTTTAATGAATTTTTAAGACAGGCTGAATGATACACTGCCTAAAAGACTCTACTGGATACATCTTCCCAGTGTGACAATGGATGGATTTAATAGCTTCTCTTTTGGTGCACAACGGATTGGAAAACCATCACAAGCTTGTGGAAACTGTTATTTATGTTACCTCTCCATGGAATTCAGATGAGGGTATCACACAGAACGGGCCTTCTAGAAGTCGGGAGACACATCTTATTTCTTCCCTAAACCACGTGATCAAATATGCTACCGGCACAGAGATATAAACTGTGTTCCTTGGAAGTCTGTATTGGCTGTTTTGCCATAACCACACCACCTTCTCACACGCTTAGTTTAAGACTGATAGATTAACACATTCACACGGTGTGGTTTTTGGCCGCTCAGTCTGCAGTTTCTCCCGCCTGCCTTCGCTTTCCCAGTGCAGCCACCTAGAACAGGGCGCTGCGCCTTCCCCGAGATCCCACCTGCCTCAGAGGCTTGCAGGTTAGTTTTTGCAATCCTGCCTTGCAAATGATCGATCTCCGGCTCACCGGACCCCTCTAGCTCTGGGCACAGCGAAGGGCTGACTCCGGTTAATCCTACTGAGGCGAGCAACCAACACCGAGACCCGGCAACGCAGCACTAAATCCCATTATCCCATTTCAGCCCACGAAGGCCACGTCTGCCGTCGGAAGGCTCCCTGTCCCGAGGGGGAAGGCCTGCGTGTCAGAGGTGGCTCTCGCCACGGGCTTCCCGGGCGGCGGGGCAGCGCGGCGGGGGCCGGCGGGCTGCCCACCGCGGGCTGCCGCCCTCCGGGGGCACCACCGGCCGTGCCCAGAGCGGGGTCTGCCGCAACTCCCCACCCCGAGCACCGGTATTTACTGGCATGATTTCTCACCACAGCGAGTAGGACACCCCGCACCCCCGCCGCCACGCTACAGCCAGGCGCCTCACGCTTCCCGCGGCGGCCGCGCCTCCGCTCTCCCACCCCGTCGAGGTCCACAGGCCGGCGCTGGGAGTCCTTGGGGGTCTGGCTAATCCCCCCCTACCCGGCTTACCTTGGCGGGCGGGCGGCGGGGGACGCCGGCTCGCGGAGGCGCTGACGAGCAAGAGGTTCGGGGCGACTCTACAGCACCCTTGCACGGCGGCAGCTGGCCCGCCCTCCGGCGGTGGCGAGGTGGGGCCGCCCCGCGGGCTGCCGGGCCCCCCGGGGCGGCCACCGCCGCGGGAGCCGCCCCGCTGCAGGCGGCACCGCCCTCCGCCGTCGGCGTGGGAAGCGGGTCGCCCACACGGGTCGTAAGAGCCCTTCTTGCGGGGCAGGAGGAGCCGGGCCTGCTCCCCGCGGCGGCTTCCCCTCACGGCGACTCGAGGCCGACCCGAGGGCTGTGGGGAGCCGAGGCGGACGCGTCCCCTCCGCGCTGCGGGGAGGCCGCCTCCTTCACGGACCCTCAGGGGCACGCGGGCTGCCCACAAAATGGGGCCTGAGGGTCGCCCTGCGAAGGCTTGTGTGGCTGGAGGCCGGGCGGAGAGGCTGCGGCCGCTGCAGGGGCAGTAGCCCCACGGCGCGGCCCCGGGCAGGCGTGGGCAGCCCAGCCCTGCCTCCTCCGCTCCCCTCCTGCAGCCTCTCCCGGGTCACCTCAGCCGGGCCGGGGGGCTTTCGGCTGGGCAGTGCTGTCAAGTGCTCTCTGGTTTTCAGACAGAAATGTGGTTCTTTCCCCACTCCATCTGGTGACTCTACATCTCAAATAATGCTGCTACAAGGCAGCAAATCGCTTTTATGGCGTTTGTATGTCATTTTGTAACATCGCAAAGTGCTGTTTTGAAGTATACTTAGATTTTATTCACTGAGTAGAAACAATTTTATAACACGTTAAATTCCATAACAAGATGGGGAAAAAAAAATTCAGAAGTTTCCATCTGAAGTTAGAAAATGCATAAGTCAGAAAACAGTGTAGCCTTAGCAGGGTTAATGTCAAGTTAAAAAGATTAGATTCCAAGTGCTGCAGGCGACATGCAAATAGACCCCACTCTTGATTTTAAAATGCTGGTTTCAATGTCCATAACTTTGCCAAACCAGTGCTTTTAGCTGATTTTGTCTTACGTATCTAAGGCACTGACAGCAAAGTGTAGCATAGTGAACAAAGGTGAAGATGTCACCATGTCCTACTTATGTTAATTCAGTTTAGAAAAGGCATGGGGTAGTTTAGCTTAATCTTGTGTTTACAGGCAATTTATGTCAAAACTCCGGGTTTTGCTCCAAAGCAGCCAAGAAATCCCATGTTCCATTCCTCCAACACTGCTGGAGATAAAATAATTATAGCAGAAGGATGGTAGCATTTTAAATTACCACCATGTTTTGCACAGCAAATATGTTTCAATGCTTTAAGGGGTAATTGCTTTGAAAAATTCCAGCTGAGACAGCTCAGCCATATTTAAGAATGCATTTAGGGAATAGTATGTTGTTCTACTCTTGTTATTTAAAAAACCCCAAGGTATTTCACTGAGAAGCTGGCTAAAATTTACCAGAGACTTTGCTGAGGTCAGAACTGCATGTTTGTCCAGGCACGTGAAAATACATCTAAATTTGGCAAACTTCTTAGTATTTGAAAAACCATGCACACAGTTAATAAGCAGTTCAGCAGCTTGGGAGTCAGAGATTCCATGGATACTGCATATTCTCTTTGCTAACTTTCTTTGCAGTTGCTCTTTTCGGCTTTTGGGATCATGGTGGCCAGGAAAGAGGTAATTTCAAAAGATTGATTGGCAGTTAATTTCTTTTTTAAAATTATCCCAAAGTCAATTTTGAAATCGGCAGTTTGCAGTGAAGACTCTGCACATATTAAAAGAATAATATTTGATGATGCATTTTGCTGTCAAAAAGTGTTTTTTCACTTCTATATGTGACCTACCAGTAACATAGCCACACCCTGATTACACTAGTGGTTTCACACTTATTTTGCTGTTGTTGAAATATATGACCAAGGTATTTGTTATGATAATGTAGAAAACATCTATTCTGCTAGTACAAATGAGCCTTTGTTTTCTCTGTATCTAGATTTGTTCCCATCCTCTCCAAGTATCCTGAAATAAGGCTGAGAAAGGTGAATGGCGGTATTTTCCAGCTCTCCTTGTACCTGGTCATAACAGATAGGCATTATTCTCTCTAAGAGCAACCGTGGAGATGAGACTGGCACACCTCTAGAAAGCAAGGAGAAAATCAGAGAAATCTGAGAAGTTTTTGGGCTGCATTCAGGAGCATGAGCATTGTGCTCCAGTGGGATGGGTGGAGGCCATCATGTATTCATAAGGAAGAAATGTGGTGAGGGAAACACTGTGGCAGAAACGGACTTGATTAACAGTGTGTGTCCTAATATTAGAGAGAGGCAAAGTTTGTGGCAAGAGCAGGTGGAATTACGTAATGCTTCCTAATTTGGTTTCTCTCAGCTAAAATGAATGTGCAGCAGAATCATTCCCCTGAATTCCAGCCCTCCATTCTGCTCTTCTCCAAAAGCTTTTTGTTCTCTAAGGGAAAGAAGAGACACGCACCCCACCCATGTTACAACTGTGTGTTTCACAGCAGTTGCATGACTCAAGATCTAATGCATGCAATTACAAATTGTTCTTTTCCTTTTCTTATCACGGGAGAGTAGATCACTGCATAGATATGCTGTCATTATACACCCTTAGCTGGGGGAAGGGGGAGATGTATCAACCTCCACAGTCCTTGTAGATTGCATTTCATTGTAATGTAAGTTTCTAGAAAGCAGCAGCTAATTTAAAGTAGAACATCTGTTTTTGAAAGGGAACAAATAGATGTTTCTAGTGTCAAGAACCCAGTGCTTCATTGGCAAAAAAATAATATTTTACCATATATGCACTCCCTTATGTTTCATTGACATCACTTTATACACTGATAATGACATGACTTTAGAGACTGACCTTCATTTGCTCTACAGGGTAAATGTGACACTATGCTGACTAGGATCTTACTTGCCCAGAGTAATGCAGGATCAGCCCATAACCCTCAGCTTTATGAATGGAAAGGCTGCAGATACGTAGCATATTGCCAAGCCATTGTGCCACTGGCCAACAGTAAAAAAAAAAAGGAAAATAAATATAATCAGTGTCTTAGATCTTTTGTGATAGCAAAACACAGAAAATACAGTTGAAAGCTTTGTTTGTTTTGTTGTTATTTAAACAAAACTTTCAGAATGATGAAGGAATGAAGGTTTGGATCATAGAGGGCAAAAGCATAGATACAAGCTACAAAATAGGATAAAAATATCAGTTTAAGGCAAGTGGTATCTAAAGGATAGAGTATCCTCTTTTCAAGTAGTACTCTGCAGACACTGTGAAAATCTTTGGTACAGTGACTAGATGATCCTCTGGGGTACACCAGATAATTTCACCAGGACACTGTTTTTTCCAGAAAGCTTGAAGAGGTTGCAATTAGCGTGAAGTGAGTCACAGCACCACATCAGACTGCGATGTCAGGGCATTCTGGAAAAACTTGCATCTCTGTTTGGCATCTTCCTAGATGATAAGGCTAAAAGCAGAAAGTTAAAGGGATAAGCAAGTAGCAAGTATAGGTTTTGTGTTCTTCCAATCAGAATTAATTCCATCTAAGGTTGGGGGGGGATATATTCCTTTGTGTGCAATACTGTGGAAGACCTGTAAACTATAAAACCTCCTATGGGAGAGATGGAAAACTCTCATTTAAGAGTTTACATGGAAGAAATCACCAAAAATCACAGTAAACCAAATTTAAGTAAAACTGAATTGAATACAGAAGCTAGTTAACAAGCACATCACATACAAGTCTTTAACATTAGAAAAAATGAAGACGCTAAAACTCAACATGCTGAAGAGCAGGCCAGATCAATTTCCTTCTGCCCCTCTGTCCTTCCATCCTTTTGATGGCATCTTTCAGCGACTCAGAACTGAGAATAGAATTCTTTCTCCATAACTATTTATAGGAAAGCTTATATGCATTGGTTCTTAGAGTGGAAAACCAAAAGCAAAACAAAACCTCAACCTGGATGAAAAGCTGAAGGAGAGGTTCTAAGTCCATCTGAAAATGTGAGCAGTGAAGCTAGCAAATTCACACTTTTAACTGCAGGAAATGAAGACAAGTACTTCTGAAAAGTTTCTGATCAAAGCTTAGTTACTGGAGTTCTGCCCACCATGATGATTTTAAGACGGATTTCCACTCTTTATTTTCTCTGTGTATTGTAGGGCCCCGGGTTAGTCAATGGCTTCCATTTCTATGTGTATAATACATTCAGACAACAATTTACATGTCCAGTCTTTACACTGTTAAAATTTCAAAGGCCTTTATTCAACAGCCAGAGATGCCTGAGGAAGCCTTTTTCCCTGGGTTCAGCGAGTTTTAGATCAGAGCCTAAGTTTTCCAACTCTCACATATAAATATCACTCTGTGTACGTCCATATTTCTTGTGACTGTTTATACATAGTGGATATACATCCCTTGCTGTTCTTCGAAAACATCTGTTCAAGTCAGCCTGCTTCTTCACTGCAAGAGCTGAGCATCTAACACAAATTGCAGCTGAGGTAGGAAAAGCCAGACTACCATATCTTGTTTATTAGCTTTATTAATCTTATGATAAAATGAAATTGTCTGCACCTTTAAAAGGGAACCTGCAAATGTTGTGAAATAGAATATTGAAATCTCATCTAACTTATTCAGAATGCTACTTGTTATTAACTAGAAAATTGCAACCTGAGGGTCTTAATTTGAAAATGTCAGCATTTATTATTAACATTATTTCTTTAGCTTTACAAGATAGGCTTTTAGCTATTGCTCAAAGCAATGTGTATAAAAGTTAGCTTAATGAGAAGCACCATTTTAAACTGGACATTTGATTTTATTAATGCCGTGTTTTAGATTTCACACGTATGACAAACTAAGCATGATATGAGCAAGGTTTTGAAGCTTCTCGCTGAAGCAAATATAAAAGGCATTTGAAGACAAAAGAAGATGGAATTACCAGGCTCCATTAATAGAAATAAATTAATGATGTACTTCAGTCATTTCAGGCTGTTCAACCTTTTCCTTACTCACTTCTTTCCTCTGTGATTTATTTCCCTATGCAATTTTTTCCCTGATTGTTAAAATATTGTAAGCATGATTTACACAGGTTTGAAGTTTCTGCCATCCAAAGGTCAACCTATGTTAACTCATGTGAGAGCCAATCCTGAAGTTGGTCTTCTGGTCATACCAGTGTTAAACTTCCTCCTTTACTTGCTACATGGTGACTGTTTCATTACGTTCACATGAATATTAAAGTTTATCCCATCTGAAGCACTTAACGGTCTTATTTTGGCTACACAATATTAGTTAAAAACAACTTCATAATTTTATTTTGAAATTTTTTTTCTGTTATTCACTGTTCAAAATAAGCCTGTACCACCCTCACCCCCACTTCCCACCTCCCCATAATTTTCACACTGTTTTATAGAAAGGTTTATGGAAATAATTGTCAGTATTTTTTTCTTGTCAGAAAGTATCCCCAAAATCTGAGTATGTATTTACTCTTCTTTCCATCTCAGTGGGTAGTTTTCAAGTCCAAATGCTAGGTTACATCTTTTTGCACGTGCATTTGATTTTCTGTAGCCACATGTCAATATTAAGCTGCAAAGTTCTCTGCTGTTTATAGTAAGTATGTCTGTCAGAGCACATGTATAGTGTATACCATCTGGCCAGTTGTAATGTGCATATAGGGTCAGGGATAGTATGAGGAAAGTAGCACTATAAACTAGCTCTATTTTCTTTTCTAATGTGAAGAGGTGAGAAGTGGAGGTTTTGCACAATGGCTTGTTTCTCATCAGTGTAAGCACTGTCCTCAAGGAACTGATGGAAACCTTCAGAAATAATCATCAGACCTATTTTTACTACAGCAGAATGTCTTGATAGTTCTTGCAAAATAGGTTTTAGGTGTGTGGCCCCTACTGTTCATAAGGGGCCAAAGTAGGAAGCATGTCCTTGAACTAAGTATGGAAGCATATGGAGAAAACTGATAGAGTTTCATCTTCTTGCTCCACCTCAAAGGGAGGTGTGTATGAACTTAGCTCATGCATATGAAATGCACAGGTGGAATTTGGGAACAGACAATACTTTCTGGTAGGTCCCAGTGAGACAGATGAAGTGATGTCGTAGCAGTACAAGTTAAGTCTACAGAAAAGGTACACGTAATACAAAAATTTGAGGCTAAGAGCTTTGTCATACCATGACAGCTTTGTTCTGTCTTGGCCACCTTAGAACACTATGTTAGATTTGTTAAAGATACAGGACAATTGTTAGGCAAACAAATATTCATCAGTTTCCACCCTACCACAATCTCGTACAGTGAATGCTAAAAGAAAAGCTACTTACTAGAGCTTAACACACTGCAGCGGTGGTCTCAGCTCATGCTTGATGGTTTACATTGCTGCTGCTAAATAAGTGTAAGGTTGCCAGGGAACTTTTTTATTTCACTTGAGTCCATAAAAATTTGCCTCCATAAAATTGTAGGTTATCTGAAGGGTAGTACATATCCTGCTCAGGTAATGAGCTCTAAATATTACTCTTAAGAATTTGGAGACCTTGACCTTTCTATCCTCTCTTCTATAGCTTTCCATGGCCTGTAGCTGGTGCTATGAGCCAAGCAGGAGTCAACGTGAGACTCTTCCTCCACTGTGCAAAGATATGTCATCACCCCACCTATGGTCAGTTGAATCACTTTTACTCAAAGCTAGCATCTCCCATGATTCACAAGAGCATAAGACAATGAATGATTTACTGAGATAGATGCAGTAATCTAACTGTTTTCCAGATGATGTTGACAATATAGTTTTCCATAAAAAACAAGTCAAATATGAGCTCTGTTTGAATATAATAGAATCAATAATATGTAAAAGAGGAACTTTACAATAGCATTGTGCTTCCTTTGGTAGCTTTTTAAAAAAATTTTCTCACTTCCTCTTTCATTTAATAACTCAAGTTTCTACACTGCACAGTTGCAATATATGGTTTGTATTATTTTTAGAATATGGTTATAAATAATATTTTAAATACTGTCATATTTTCCTGATATGATAGTTTGAGTGTCCAATTGTCAAACATTTATATTCTTGCTTAGTGACATAACCATCTGCTGACCACAACAGAGTGTTCTATGAGAGTAAGTTAAAGCAAGCTTTGTCCCAGCAACAGTAGCTAAAAGCATTATATAGCTTAAGTATTCCAGCCAGAATCATATGCTTTACTTGTCTTTCATGTTCCTGGGGATGAGGGTTCCTATGTACTAGCTATGCCAGTGTCAATTATAACAGTTTCTTGCAGGACACATTAAGGCAGGATGTGGCTTGGGGTTTTGAGTAAAATTTTTGCAGAAAGTCTCTCAAATAATGCAGCTTGCCTTTGAGAAACTTGTTCCTTCTGCTCTGAAAATATGATAAGCATGAAAGATATTTTGGCTGATAATGTTTTCCTGAAAATAAGCAGATTATTTTCTCAAATAGACTTGACAAATAACTTCAAGCTCTTAACCAATTTTGTCCAGGGTTTTCTGGAAAAGGGGTGTGTTCTGGTTTATGGTTGTATTTCAGCAAAGCAATTAAGGAAGTCCTTGTCCATACCCATGTTCAGTCCACCGTGTTTGGTGTTTGTGCTTTCTTATTCATGTTGAGGTTTCTGTTTCTGCTCTTTTTTTTTGCCTCAGTAACACTATTCTCATCTCTTGGATTACCTCTGAACATAGTTCAAATTGTTTGTGTACTCTTCACATTTCACTTTTCAGTATTATTTTTGCTCATTTTCAAATGAAAACCCTTTGCAGAAGCATTTAGATTATCCCCAGCTGACAGAGACCTTTCTAAGTACTGGCAGCAGTAGTAGCGTAGCAAGTATGTACTACATTGTCCCTCGATTTCAAAAAGCCTTTTGAAGAAGCTTTTTAGAAGTTTCAGATGTGAAGAATAAAACATGAAGGCTCTTGTAAATTTTAATAAATGGGCAAAGGAGAGATGAGAGCTGATGAGTCTATAGGGAAAGAGAGGTCGTGTGAAATGTGGAGAGTCCACAGAGGGACCTGGAAGTGAAGATCAGCAGCTTGTGTTTGATGTAAGTGGGAAGCCAGTGCCAGCTAAGGAGCGCAGAGACTAAGTGATACAATAAAAGCATTGGACCTAGAAAGTAATCTTCAGAGCAAGAAAGAATAAATGACAATGGAAGGGCCACATCTGGAGACCAAGGATATGGATATGAAATGAGAGCCTTGCTTCAAGTTTTGACATATGGAAAGAAGGCACCTATTTTAGTGATGCAAAGAAATAACCAGCAATCTGTAGACACAGCTGATCTGAGAGGATCTGGATATATGTCTGAGTCAAAGATGATGCCCAGTTTACAGCATGGAAGGAAAGCATGTGGAAGCAAATATTTTCTTAAATCTCTTCATTGGCTCAACTTGAGCTTGAGTTGACAGCTGAATGAAGAGAAAAGCTGAAAAGCATACGTTGCAAGTGAACCTGGAACATATAAATGTGCATTCCAAGTAAATTCAGCAACTGGCATGCACTGATTTTTTGAAGCAGTCAGTATTGTCACGTACATTTTGACATCTCAGTCTCTCACAACATGTTATGCACTTGATTTGTTACTTTTGAGGACTGTGAAAAGCAAACTGTACACTTGCTCTGGTGTAGAGTGCTGTAACAGTAATGGGACTTTCAGAGACCAACATGGCATCTTTAATAATTTTTTTCTGTATTCAGTTTTCTTGTTGTTTCCTATGCAGAAAGAATTCCTTGCCTTATGATATAGACATACAAAAGAACGTCTCATTTAAGTGAACATACTCCAGAAAAAAAGTCGTAATCGTTTGCAACTTTGTGAATATGTTCTTGTCTCATAAAGTGAAGACAGTCTTGCTTCACACTGCTATATACCACTTTTCCTCTATAAGGATCATGTGAAATGAAAAGTGTAATCCTCTTCAACTAAAAATGAAAATTTCCATATGTTTAGTCTCTCTTCTGGGTTTCTTTTTCTCTAGTAACTCTGGGTCTCACATTCTCCAGTGTATCTACCTCAAACATTTCTAGAGGGTAAGGAAGCCTGCTCTTTCCCTTAAAGCACAGAAGACTGGTAATAAAGCAATGGAGAGTGAGGTGAAGGAGCTAAACGAGGAAGACCTGAGTTGGTTTTCCAAGTCTGCCACTGGACATTTGTAACTAGGTTGCTAAAGGCATTTAAAGCCTCCTAAAAATGTCAAAAAAGAGCTAAATATCACCTTGGATTGTAAAAAATATTTGGGTCCCATTAGCTGCGTGACTGTGCCTAAACACCTGGAAATCTGCACCTTAACTGTCTATGAATCAAATCCTTATGGGTGAAGAACGGAGAAAGAACATGTCTTTAGGTCTCAGATGTGTTCTGAACATACCTGCATTGGACTGTGACCTCAGAAACTCTGGCCAGGTAAGTACCTCAGGAGGCTAGATCACACCACAGCTCTATCTAACATAGCTCCTGAAAATACTGAGCAAACACAGGATGTAAGTGAAACTAGCGTAGTACATGAGAAGAAAAACACAGATATTTAGCCTGCTCAATGGCCTTTTTCTTTATAGAAACAACATTTTTGCCAGGTTAATATTATTTCTAGAAACAGAGGCCAAAACAAACACTCTTCTTGGACTATCTGATGAAAATCTATCTTGAGTAGAATAAACTCAGCTGGGTCTTGATCAATCAGTGTTTGAAACATTTCCAGTTTGACTGTTAATGTGGGTTTTTGCCAAAATCTTAGGCTTTAAATTTATTTTAGAACTACATTGTTGAGGAAAAGTCTTTGTAATTGATCCTAGCCTATTTTTAGGATTACCAAAATAACATCTTGGGTCTTGATGGCGGGCAAATAGCCATGCTGAAAAAAGATCCATAAATATCTCACAGCTTGGAGCAAAGATCAATGTAAACTGTTTACAAAGGGTAGTTGAGAGACCACCAGACACTGGAGCATTATTGAGAAGAACCTTGTGAGTTACTGTGCAGAATTCTGCACTAGGAACCAAGGTAGCTAATTTGCTTTTCTCTTATACAGCAAGAGGATAGTTCCTCTCTTAAAGAGAAAACTGAATTCTTCCTATTGATAGAAAGACACTAAAATAAGCTAATATGGGATGTTTGTGGCAAGAGGTTTTGTAATAGGTTGGAAAACACACAGAGCGCCTGATTTACATCTGTAGTAAAGCTCCTTCACATGGAGTAAATGAGGATCAAGTCTACAGTATTTAGTAGCTTAAACAGTCTTAATTTAGTTATCCTTCTGAGAATAACTCCCCTTTTTTAAAATTCTAAGCTTGCATACAGAAATGCACAGGTCTAATTCTGAGCTGCTACAATGCTGCCTGTCTTTGCAGAAGCCATTTGTGGTGATGCCCTTTCCTTGGGTATGTCTGAAAAATGTTTTCCTGCATATGAAAAATCTCAGTTGTTCTTGGATGAACAAAGATAAAGAACTGGAAACCTATAAATGCTCCATGGTATCACTCCTGTGCTGTTTCTTCCTTTATTAGTCTGGAAAACTAGAAATTCTCATGAATTAAAAGAAAGGAAAAAAGTGGCCATAGCAATTATTACAACTGGAATTTTCTTTCCATTTTCACCCTGAAGGCAAAAGGCATCAAGATGCATTCTCATCTTTCTTGTAATTCTGCAGCCTAGCTTTTTTGAAATTACACTGCTATAAGTTGTGTGCAGAAAAATTATCTGGGATCTAGCTGTCCTCTTTTTTGTTTTCTTTGGCAGCCTCGAGACTGAATGGTGATATTTTTCAGCATTAGTGAAATATAGACAATGCTCAAGATGTTGTAATTTTGAAGTCCAGGTTCAAGCCCCCATTTTTAACAGTGATTGAACGCTTGTCTAAAACAAAGTGGAAACATTATCAGATTCTTACCTGATGTGTCTCTAGTCTGGAGTGTTCACTGGAAGATTTCAGTTAACACTTTCCTTGGTTAGCTTTAATTTCTTCATTGTTGGCCAGTGCTTGACATAGTCATTGTTTCTGACTTTTAGACATAAATTGATAAGAAGGAGCGTGGCCAAAAGCTTTTCAAGACATTAAGTATATAATTTCAAGCACAGTTTCTTGGTTTTGGGTTTTGGGTTGTTTTTGTTTTTTTTTTTTAAGTTTCAAGGAGACTAATCTTAACAGATTCCAGCAACTGAAGTAAAATATAAACAGGACCATCTTTCCTACTTCCATATTGACAAGTCCTGGTTCAGAAGTTTTGGCAGTGAATGTTAGATCTCTTCGTCTTTTCTTTTTAATAACACAAGTCAAAAGCCTCTATGCATACAATGTACTAAGTCAAATATTTTTGTTTCGGAAAAACATTGTTTTGTGATTTGAAGACTTTTGAAGATAAAGAATCCAGTCTTACACCCAGCTAGCTCCAGGTTTTCTAGGGTTTTGGGGTTTTTTTTCTGCTTTGGTTTTCTGCATGAAATCCTGACACCATTTATAGCTCTGGGTGCTTTACCATTGACTTCAGTGCATCCAGGACTTTTTCCCCCTTTTTCACTTGTATTAGCTTTTAAAAATATTTTCTTTAACCACCATCTCTTTTCCCTCAGGGCTCTTTGATGTTCCAAGAGTAGTTGGTAGATTTTAGTCCAACCTATACCATACTTACATATGTTTACTTTTGCAGGGGCCATGGAATTTTGATAGGTGGTAACCAGCCAGTGATTTATTTTATACCAAGTATTTAACACATAAGCATATACAAACCCGAAGCTTTTATTAAGGCTGCAAAATAAAACTTCCATGGCTTAGGAAACGCCAGAATTAAGACTGCTGATGTAAATTAATTTCTGTCATGTTCTTTGCATACAGTATTTTTATACATTAGCATACAGCTTTTTATATGGCCTCTACACTTTTTTCCACAGACCACTGCCAGAGGCAAAAACCTGCCTGAGTATGTATTGGTCCAAACAGTTAAAAATTGGCAAAAGTATAAAAAACTCAAACCAGATCTTATAATGGGAAAACCTGAGACAGTTTTACTACTAAGTGATAGTTTCTGCTAGTCCTGTAACGAAAAAGAGAGACAATAGGTTAGATTTGAGGTTCTTCTCTAGCCATTAGAAACAGTACATGGAAGGAAATACAGCAGTTAATATGGAATGGTTAGGTATCTCTTGCGTTAGATGGCATTTATTTAAAAACATTATTTATGTCCAGCAGGGGACCCTGCTCCACCGTTCATGGCAGCCCAAATGTATATTGGTGTGATGTACCTCGAGCACACCTTCTCTTGGTAGAAGACCTTCTGTATGAAGGCTTGTGAAAACAATAGGGTCTTCCAAACTGTAACTCTAGAGTTGCTCAAGAGAAATCTTCCCTCATCACTTGCATGCTGTTCCCACTACCATGATATAGGGACCCTGCAGAACAAGACAGACTCCTTGGTGGTTTGATCCCGAGAATTTCTGAGCAGCCTGGTGATCTGTATTTAACTATAAGCCTTCAAAGTAGAATGCAAAAATATCTGTCCAAGAGATTCTATCTGTGCAAGCATGAATACATTAACAAGGATTCTGTGCTGCGCTACTAGTGCTCACGTGGCATTACTGAAGGAGTGCAATCAGCAATTAGGAGAACAGAAGGTGACTCAAAGATTGTTACTTCGGGAGGCTGAAACTTGTAGTACCGAACTAATGCTGATCGGCTAGTGTAGCCAAGACTGAGATGTTTTTATTATTGTGTCATCCAGCTATGAATGCATCTCTTTGGAAACGCCATTCTGCTGGAATGTTTTCTGTCAAAAGTTGCTGGTTCATTGAGAGTGAAACATTTCATGAAAGCTTATCTCAGCGAGCCTTATAATGGAATACAGATAACATTTGATAGTTCTCTGCTGGGTGGGTCAGCTGCCAGCTTTCCATTCAGTCAGATTTACTACTGTACGGTGGCCTCTTCCTTGTCTCAGGGATCTAGAGAATACAAGGACCTTCTGGGATTCAGGGCTCCACTGCTCTAGAAGAAACTGTGGCTTTTTGGAAATGCTGTGGATCTTTGTTTCCCAAATGAAGTTGTTACTAGAATGTCTATTTCCTATGAAAAGTTTTAACAGTTTTTATCCTAAATCAGGACAAATTAAGGTTTCAAAGTGGTGAGGTTTCTCAGAAAATGTAAATTCTGAGCTGTGACCAACTCTAACCATGAGCAACTTCTAAGTATTCGTAGTATGCTCCAGCTGTAAAATCCCAGAACAGGCAGAGTCTGAGACCCTGAAGGCTTACCCACAGGGCAGATAAGTCTCACTTGGAGGAAGCAGTTGCAACACAGAGGAGGTCTGCAGAGCTGTGTGGAGCCCTGTGGGCCAGTGCGGACCAGATTAGCACACCGATATGACGCAGCATGCTGTTGTGCAGAGAAACTACTCTGGGTTGTGGGAACAGTGAAATGGTATCAGTAACCTTGCAAGCTGTGGTGTGTGCATTCTCCTGCTCAACTATAGTACAATTAAGAACTACACTGTGAAAAGGATCTAGTTTTCTCTCAGCAACTGGAGAAAACCATTTGTATTTCCTGTCTTTGTACTATTTTAATCATAGAAGTATAACTTACAAAGACTAAACTTGGACTGCCAGCCTAATTTGATGTGCTTTTTCTATCAACTTATAAAAAATTAGGTGATTTCTTAAAATTGTTTGGATAATCAGGTCATTCCCAAACTTGCTTAGAAAAGGGGATTCCTCTTCTGTTTGTAGCTATACTTCAGAATCTTTGCTATTGCTTCTGTGCAAGAGGGGGTTGGCAGTATGGGTCATCTGAGATCTATGGCATCAATCTTCTAACACAGAATAACTCTTATTTTTTTCCAACTCTCAGTACCTATACGCCAAAGTAACAACTTATTCTTGTGTGCAATTTAGCAACAGTAAAATATATCCTTTGAACTACGTTGTTTCCCTTTTTTATTGTTTGCATGAAAACCTAGCATCTCTGTGGATCTCTTTTATTATTGTCATTATTCAGTGGGGTTTCTGCATCTTCTCCCTTTGGACAGTTGTGAGTTTACATTTTTTTTCTCCATGCCAACTAGATGGTAAACTGTTACCTGTAAAGGGATGACATTCTAGACCTCTTCTGGGGGTTGGCTATCTCATAAGGTTTGATGTTAGTTCTTTATGCAGGACATAGCAGAGGGAAGTACTACTTCAGTGACATGGCTCTCTCCTCTGTTTATCTAGTTGTTCAGTCCTCTAAGGTATAGTTACAAGCAAATTAGTGATCATGGGTATCATTGCATGCTATTTTAAATGACATAAAATCATTCAAGGGAAGAAGGAATAAAAGTTGGAGGTCTACCCACTCTGTATCAGCAACTGTAGGTGATGGCTCATTAGGAGAAACTTGTCAATCCCTAAGCATGTACTGTTAATGAGCTCATCTATACTTTGATTAGGAATCCTTTTACAGTGTACAGAATAAATTGCGTGAAAGCCAGTCAAGAAATAAAGACTGAAGATTAGTGGACATTAAAAATAATTTCTAAATGGGAAACTTAACAGTTCTGAAAGTACTGAAGACACCTTGGAATTTAAATTTGATAATGCTTTAAAAACCAGTGAAGGATACAAGGTGTTGAGAAAAATTAGGGTGTTTGGAATGCTGGCAGGTAGTGAGTTAGATACAATGTAGCGGGCTTTGTTTCCCCTTATTTTCTTTTACTTTCTTAGCTAACAATCATGTAAAACCCTCAATAGCTTTAACAGAAAAACTCAAAACTATTCCCATACTTTTCATCCGGTTCATAATTATTTATTTAACTATCAATATTCTTTGGAAATCAACATTTACTAAAAATGACAGTAATATGTGGAATTTTAGCCTGAAAAATAAAGACTTGTAAAAATAAATAATTGAAAACAACCAGACAAAAATATTTATTTGCTTGGTTTGGATTTTGATTAAAGAAAAATGCATATCTTGAAAGGTATGCACTGTAAGCAGTATTGCTGGATGTAATAGTAATTCAGATTGCTAAATTAAGCGTGTCTGTAAAGCCTGTAGGATCAAATAATTGTAGCAGATTGCTATTGTAAAAGATTGTGAAAGGCAGGAAAACAAAATGGGGTTTAGACGGCACCTGGCATGGAATTTTTCCAAAACTGCTGCATGGTTAAACTAGGAATTTAAGAAAAAAATTAATCTTGTTGAGCAATCTCGTTTATGTATGACTGCTTTGGATGTTTTTTGTTACCCATATTGCAAAATATTGTCCAACTTCAAATGTGCTTAATACAGGTTGTCTGGACTTTTGAAAAACACTGGCTCATGCAGAGAGCACACAAAAAAGAGCATTTTACAGCATCCAGGTGCCTCGACTGCTTAGAAACAAGGAAACCAGCAGGAAAAAAATGTGCTGCTTGGGTTTTGACGAAGCAAATGGCCTTTAAGGAAGCGGTGCCTCCTCCCGGTGCCCCCAGGAGAGGGACCCGGTCCCTGCCTGCAGGAGACACACACCCCCACACCCCCCCCAGGGGCCGGTACCGGGGTCTGGGCCTCGCTGTACGGCCTCGAGAGACCCCCAACCACGGCCACGGGGAGCAAAGTCGGAGGGGAAAGGCGGGGGGAAAGATTTCCTCACTCGGGACGGGGACGGAACGGGACGGGAAGGGGACAAGACGTGCCGGGACGGGTAGGGATGGGACGGGCCGGGACGGGGCAGGACGGGACGGGACGGGACAGGACGGGGCCGGGACGGGACGAGACGGGGACGGAATGGGATAGGAGGGACGGCACGGGACGGGAAGGGGGTAGGGCGGGACGGGACAGGACGCGACGGGACGGGGCTGCCGGTCAGTCGCGGGTCCCTGCTGCCCTCTGCCGGCTGCCGCCCCGCCCCCGGCTCGCCCCGGGAGGGCTGCGGCCCCCTCAGGCCCCCTCAGCCCCCTGACGGGCTCCGACAGGCCTCGAGGAGGTGCGGAGCCTCTGTGAAGGGTCTCTTTGGCCTCGGTGAGACGGGTTTCGAGGGGGGAAAAGGCCACCTTCTGCTGCAGGGGACGTGCTAGAGCCGCTGCCTCTACTGGGAAATGGTGCTAAGGAATTCGGTTTAGAGTTCTTTCTGGGTTTGTGTGTGGGTTCGGAGCAGCAGGGCAGTTTTGAAGCAATTATCCCAGTCTTCCTCACCTATCGCATTCAGTTTTGGTGCTTGCAGAAGGGGTCCCTTCTAACACATAAGCTCTTTTCTGGACAGACACCCAGTGGGTACCAGAACCTGACTGGGGAGGTAGGGGTCCAGACCAGTTCTGTGTCAGTCTTAATCATTGCAAAGTCTGAAGCACCCTCCCCAAACTGCACATAGTGTAGACGTAGGAGCCTACTTACTTACTGCTTTGATCTGAGCACAACACTCCTGTTGTGCTAGTGAACACAGTCAATCTGAAAAATGACATGAAGAGAAAAAAACCCCGCCTCGTACCAAACCATCTTGCAAACAATGTGAAGTATGGACCCTCTGCTTACACAGAGACTGTGCACAGAAGGAAGGCAAGAGTGGGATAGGTACTGCTTTATGTGAATTAACATACAAGTCACTGACTTCAGCCCAGATCTTTGACAGGTTTGCTGGGTGACTCTGTGGCACCTGTGCACGGGTAGACAGTACCTACAAATAGTGTCATACAGTTTATATGCCATATACTAGACATGAGCAGATTTCCACACACACACACCCCCCACCCCCACCCCAATGCAGAGTTTCTCAGTTATAAGGGATAGCACATGCATGGTTATGCTGCTTGTCAAACTGAAGGCAGCATTGCACACTGCAGTATAGGCACTTCCAAAGTCAAAACGTGTGAATCATTACTCTTCTTTGCACTATCACTGATAAGATGTTTGTCTATCCAAAGGCTTTTTTTTTTTTTTCCTGCAAAAATACTAAGATTCAGGTTTGAAGTTAAATTCTGTTCTTATTTTTCGCAGCAGTATATGAACACCTCAGTTTCAGTAAAGTTGTTCTCGATTTGTGCTGTGACTAAGAACATCACATCTCATATAATTTCATGAATTATTAACTAATTATTGAATTATTAACTGATAATTATTAATTAATGAATTATTACTATTTCATGAATTATTAACTTGCAGGGGTAACTATTCTGGGAATCATCCCCAACTCTATAGCTTTTATATGTAATTTCTGAAGATGAGTCAAAGATGAGTTTGCATCTTAGGTAGTTTTATATGCGCTGGCATGGATCCCCAAAATAATGCAGCTGTGGTACCAATGTATTGGCTGCAAAAATTATCAAGGAACATGAGAAAATACGGAGGTATTAATTCAGAGGAAAAAAATTATCTCACGCAGAGCTCCATATTACCACAGCTGGGCTGTGGATTCCCTGGAAGGACAGCTCCTGGAGGTTTATCCCCATTTATTCCATGTCTCTTTGTGGCAGAGATATTGGAAACTATAGGAGAACCTAGGATCTCTCAGGAGTTGTCCCTGGAGTGCTACTCCAGTTCCGTGTCAGGGCAGAGAATCTAGGAACGGCTGGATGTTTCATGCAGGACTTGGTCTGGCAGGGCTTCCATGTTTCCTTGTCCCGGGCAGGAGTCCTGCAACCTGGCAGGTCACCAGCCTCACAGAACTCAGATGAGGGTACCACTCCTCTCCGTCTGGAGCCTTTGCTGCTGCTGCACAGCATTGCAGTTTTGACAAGCTGGCGTTTTTAAAAGAAATAATGCTTAGTCAAAAAATGGCCAGCCAGTTGTAAGTGATATATTTGCTCTTTCTGTAGCAAGGGAAAGAGTAAACCAGCCAGTCTGGATTTAAAAATGGAGATTCCCAACAAGTTCCAAATAGAATTTGTAGAGGAAGAAAAAAAACCCAACCCCATGTGCTGTTTCTCCTCTCTCCTGTATAAGCAATTGCAAAGGGCCTGTGGGAGAGCATTGCAAAGATTCTCTGAGGGGGTTTGCATGTGTGTGAGCCCCTGGATGGAAGGAAGCTGAAGATAATGAATTGATAAATAGTATTTTCCGTAATTGTTCTTCAGTCCATAGCTATTGTATCTGTGCTGGCCAGCTTCCCAAAGACAAAACGCGGCACGGCAGTTAGTGCTGAAGTGGACACATACTTGGTGTCGCTTTCCCCCCCCGTAGCATGTGGAAGAGATTAGATAAGCGAGGTGGCTCCTGCTGCGGGGAGTTACTCACGCTTCGGAGCGCTTGAAAGGTATGCTGCTTCTCCCACCGCGGTGGGAGCGCTGCCAGGAAGGGTCTAGGAAAGCTGCTCCGTCACAAAGCCGTACCCTTGCCCGCAGCCGCACGGCTGATTGAAGGTCGGAGTCGGTCCTCCGCTTCGGTTTGTGCTGCGGCTGTAGGTAGCCGCAGAGCAAACGACAGCTGCCGATCGTGGGTGTCTTTGCTGCAGGTTCCCGACGATCAAAGTGAGAACCAAGAAATCCAAACTACCAGTAACTTCTCCTGACCGCCTGGAATTTTCTTTCTACACTGCGTCGCGCGCGTGTACTTTATTCCTGTTGTTTTGGGGTCTTCTTTTATTCATTTATTTATTTTCAGGGGAAATAAAACCACTCGGAATGAAAGCCAACCTTTTAAGGCGTGTACATATCCCCGCCGGGCGCCCTGGGCCAACACTTACCGCGAAGAAACGCGGGCGGCCCCGGCGGGAGAGCGGGGGCCCGGCGGGAGCCGCGGGCAGCCCCCTCCTCCGCCCCGGGCAGCCGGGAGGGGCTGGAGGAGCGAAGGAGTTAAAGGGAGGCGCTTGGGAAATCTGATGCTAACGAAGCCCCAGGAATGTTGCACATTTCCATTCCCCTCCAGCCTTGGGAGGAGGTCAGTCCCCGCTGCGGACAGCCCCTCCGAGGAGCCCAGTCCTGAGGCCGCACTTGCTCCGGGCGCTGCCCCGCACCTTCCCGCAGGTTACGCCGGGAGACGCCGGGGAGGGACAGGGGGTGGCGTGAGAAGATTTTTTCCCCGGGTTTGGGATGCTCTGGCGGGACCCGCAGAAACCGACGGGGAGCGGGGTGGGGGTGCTCCCGGCTCCGCGCAGCCCGGGCTGGGGTGGAAGGAGCGGCGGGCTCGGGCCGCTCCCCTGACCCGCCGCGGCCTCTCTTCTCTTGCAGGCGCGGCCGGAGATGCCGGGGAGACGGCTGTGGTGGGCGCGCTGCTGGCTCGGCGTCTGCCTCTCGCTGCTGGGCGCAGGGGGCGGCCCCGCCGAGCCCTGCCGCGGCCCCCCCTGCGCCGGCGGCGGCGAGGCGGCCCCCCCGCCCTGCCGCGGGGCCCGCTGCGGCGGCAGGGCCGGCCGCCCGGCGCGCTCCTTCCTCCACACCGCCACGCCGCTGCGGCCGCCGCAGGGCAAGGCGCCGCCCGCCGCCCCCCACGCCGCCCCGCCGCCCCGCCCGCCGGCCGGCAGCGCCCCGCGCCCCGCCGCCGGGGGCGCCGCGCCCGAGGCCTGCCCCGGCGGGGCCTGCGCCGCCAACGGCACCCGCCGCGACTGCCAGGGCCTGGAGTGCCGGCTGCCGCCCCGCCTGCGGCCGCGGCCCCGCGGCCCGGCCCGCGCCGCCCCCGCCGAGGGCTGCCCCGAGCCCGCCCTGCTGCGCGCCGCCGACAGAGCCGCCCAGTTCGCGGGGGACGACTTCGCCCACGCCGCCCCCGAGCTGGGCGGCGGCGCCCTGGGGGTGCAGCTCGCCTGCGACGTCAAGCCAGGTGCGGGGCGCCCGGAGGGGGCCGGGGGGGCGGGACGAGCGCGGCCCCCAGCCCCGGGGCGGCGGGCGCCGGGGCCGCGGCTCTGCCCGCTGCCGCTGCTCGGCGCCGCGCCGAGGGACGCCGTCGCGGGGTGCCGGCTCTCCGCATGCCCGGCCGGAGGGCGCGGAGCCGAGGGGCTTGAGCGCCTCAGGGGGCCCGGCCCCGAGGGCGCCCGCGCGGGAGCACCCGAGCGCCTCGTTTGGGGAGAGTGAGGAGGCAGATCCGGCCCTGGGCTGCCCCGTGCGTGGGGAGCTGCCGGCCCCGCTGCCCCGTCTCTTCTCCCCTTCATCTGCCCTCCCCACACAGGGGCGGTGGAGGGACCCACAGCAGACGAAACATGGCAAAACCCTTTTTAGTGCTGTTTTTAAACGAGTGTAAGACCTCTAACTCTCTCTCTCTTCACAGTCTGGTATTTCTGGGGTTTTTAATTTATAGCAGCGTCATACAAGGCTTCAGTGGCATGTGTGTTCCACACCCAGGATGAACGGACGGGTGCCATTGGTAAGAAACTCACTGCTGCTGACAAATTGTCTTGCTGTAATAGCCAGCAAAAAAAAAAAAAAAAAGGAATTGCAGAACATCTCTTACTGCACATCATTCAGAGCACTTGTCTGTCAATCGACGAGAGCCCAGCTCTGGTCAATTCTGTATCCCCATAGGAAGCCAGGTATTTCCATGGTATGTCCGTGGTTTTACTCACCAGTCAGCAGAAGGTGTTAGACAGTTGCCTGGGATATGTGGATTTACCCACATGAAGAGCACCAGCAGATACATTAATGACCATAAAGCAGTTTGGATTCTGGTTTAATGCCTTATCTGAAATATATAAAATGTATGAAGAAGGGTGATTTATTTTCTTCCCCACTGATGTTAAAAGCTAATGGAAAGCATGAAGAAGGTCGTTTAAACTTTGTCACATCTGTGGCTAATCTGAGGGCTGTGGCTGCTTCAGACACCAGGGCACATGCCAAGCCTCCTTACCGAGGTCTGCTTAGTGAAGTGACATCTCCAAAGCAGCCTCCAGCACTTAGTGGTGATTCCAGTCCCAGGGCTAAGGTTTAACGTGCGCCCCCCTGCCCCCCCCCCAGTGCTTAGTGCAGTGACACTGTCTACTTTCATCTTGCCTGATACTGCTCCCAGGTGCCTTACCTCAGTATGCTCCGTGATCAAAGGCAGACGGAAAACAGAAGTCACTATGGTTAGCTGCCTTTTTCTCTGCTTCTCTGCATATTCTTTGTATTATTATAACTGCTATGCTTCCCTTTTGCAAAGGGACTCAGGATATTTGCATTTTCTTTGTCCTTACCAAAATCCATCTATGTAGTACAACTCCTGGCAAATAGTAAGGGCATTTTACATGGTCAGAAAAGACGTAATATTTCTTGGATGGTGCTGAAAGCAGACATGCTGTTATCTCCATGAAGGTCTTACAAAGAGCAGCTAGCTCAACATGACCTCTTTCTCCAAACATCCTCTTATTCTTTGGCCATCTTTAGAGGACCTGGATCAGACTGTGCTGCCCAGTCTCCAGTACCGTCAGCACTTCCAGCTAACATGGTGAGTTTCATGCACCTCTCCTCTAGGCCTTAGGGTTAGGTCCTCTGTCCCCTCTGGCATGGGTCAGAGGAAAACAGAATAAGGGAAATTAAAGCAAAAGGGTTGGAAAGTGAAGATGCTAGGGATTTTGCAGATTCGATGCAGAGTTCACTGTACTCTTTCAATTTTATGCTCTTTGCAGGCCTGGTGCTGGGTGAAGCCTGGGAGGAACAGAAGTGTGGTTAGGAGTTGCCCTTAACAAAATCCTTGAATGCATCAAGAATGGATTATACCTTATGGCCAGTGGCAGTCATGGATTTGTGCTTCATCTCCTTCCCGTGGCAGAGAGAAGCACCCTCTATGTTGGAGGGAAAGCTGTGTACAGCACTGCCCACTAAACTGTGTAATCCCAGGAAGGCACTGTCAGCATGGAAGCACACAGTGAGCAAACCTGTGATAACACAGGAGCTTCTACGTGTGAGAGAGAGTTTTCAGATGGGGACAACTGCACCCTCAGAAGTTCTCCCCTCTCACTTTTTTTGCCTCGTGGCCAGTGAGTGATAGTGGTTGGCACCAGCCCACAGCGAGGCCCACTGCAGCAATCATGGTGGCAGTTGGTGTGGATGCTGTAGACATACTTCTGTCCGGACTGGACAGAGGACATACATACATGTTTTGCCCGTTCCAAAGACTGGACCCAGGCCTTCACAAGGCAGCTTTCTCTCCTAGGAGTGGAAGAATAGCATACTGGATTCATCAACATCTAGCAGAAATTCCATATTCTTGGCGTCAAGAACGAAAAAATAAGCCATGTTGACAGTCTTTGGTTTGCTTCAAGTCAGTGGACAGGCAAGCATCCAGGATTCTGCTCTGCCTACAACCTCTTAACATGCTCTGCATTTGCCCAAGACCACCTTTTGAACACAGGTCAGTGGGTTTTCTGCACTAGTGCAGAGAATACCTTGTCCAATCATGATTCTGCATAGCAATTCCAGCATGGCTTGTCTACTAGAACAGAACAGCAAAAGGTGATAATCAGACATCTGCTTAGGGGAAATGCATTTACGGTTGGGAGAGCTGCTACTCGAACAGCATGGAGCAAACACGACAGGGCAAATGTCGGTAAGGATCATGAAGAGCATCCTGCAGGTCTAGTCTTCTAAATAGCCCTGCTAGGGGAGACAGAGCTCACTGAAGAGCTGTGCTCAGCCTGTATGGTGGAGATGGTGGGTTTCCTGCTATGAACTTTTCGTGGATAAATCTCATTAGGCAGGTGTGGCAGGAGTCTGTCTTACAGATGTAACTTCTTGGAGAGGAACCAGATTCAGGGAGAACTGCCTGTGGTGGTCAGTAGCGTGTGAGGACCAGCAAGAGTCCCTCTGAGGGAAGTCTAGGGGCCTCTTGAGTGCAGCAGCGACAGGCTTAGACGAGCTCTAGGAGTCTCTGCGGTTAGTCAGAGTGCAGAGTTGCCTCTGGTACTCACAGTGGCTGCTGTGTGTTCCCAGTCCTCTTTGCAGAGTCTTCTGAGATGAGGCTGCTCCATGTGCTCAGCACATGACTTAAGTAAGCAGGTGGCAAAGAAAACGCCTCGGTATATTTTCCCCTGTGTAAAGTACATCTTTTGCGTGACTTCAGGGTGATGTCTATACGTTTTAGGGATGGCGCAGGTGTATGCATCCAACCCAGGCAATCATACATTTATTTTAGCCTCCAGGAACTTGTCACACAGTTGGAAAGAACAGAAGTTTATGACAGATTATATGCCACCTCTGCATCCTCACCCATCCTCCTAATCCTTCCTCAGTTAACTTCCCAAAGAGGAAGTTTCTCTGGCAGCCATGTGCAATGAATTAATCTTGGGGATTTCTAGTGTTTTTAGATCAAAGATAAAGGTACGGTTAGTTCCTGGTGGAAGAAAGAAACAGAAGGCTGGCTGGCCCTGCAGTTTAACATCTAAGGTGCTATAGCTGCAAACAGGAAACCATCTATTCAAGAAGAAACAGGTCAGTGACTGTTCCTGTCTTTCTGTTGTTTTTAGGGGAACATTTCTGTCTGGTTACCATGTCAGCAGGTCACTCTGAGGCCAGCTGCATGGGGTGTTTCTTTGCCATTGCCCTCAGACAGTGGGGGAGCTGGAATATGCTGCCTAGGTGACCCTACGGCCATTTTTCTGGCATACATGGGTGGAGACCTGATGGCTCTGTGACAGTGCATGAGTAGATTTGCAGTGATTCTTCAGTCACTATGAGAGACCTCCCCTCCAGTTTACCTGTCTGAGAAGGCTTTATTTTGGTGACCAGAATAATCTTTTTTCAACCTGCTGTGTAGCCCCATTTGTGTGAGGTGGAGTCTACTTGAATGCTTGCTGAAGACGATGCCTGATACCAGCCCTCCAAGATACAGATGATTCCCAGCACTGTGTCTGTGTTTGCGGGCTCACCTGCATGAGGCAGGTAACTGTTACTGTCCACCAGCTGCCTGCCAGAACCAGCACAGCCCTTCAGCAGGAATCAGACAAACATCATCAGCTTTTCAGCTAGTATCACCAGCACCACAGCTACTATCTGGAAAGCTCCTGCCAACTGCAGCTGAACCACTGCTTCTGTTGGCTGGGTGAAGATGCTGGAGTGCAGCCTTTTACTCCCTTTTCAAATCAGATGAGCCCATTCTTCTGCAAGATTGTCACTGTTAGCTCTCGGCAGCACTGTGAGTATGCCTTACTTCAGATGAAAGACTGTCATCCCGAAAGACGGAATGCACAGGACCTGTTTTTGTTGTCTTACCATTTTGTATTCCTCTGTGTTTCTCTCTTCACTCATTAATTGCCATTAAATCCTTAATTTTTCCTATCAGACCCATCTTTCTGTTGTTTTCTTTTGGGCAGACTTCTCTGCAGCTGCAAACACCTGCATTTGGGCAAAATAACGTGCAACTGTCATACCTCATACCTGCCAAACCTGGTGAAGAAGGTTGTAGGTTCTTATGCTGTTGCTATCTGTGCACTGAGCAGTTCCTGCAGCCCCCTGCTCTCATCTCCTGTGGTTACCAGGAGTGACTGGCACCATCAGATGGCCCTGTGCTCTCCAGTCCCAATCAGGATCTTGCCTTCCCTTCCCCACAGTAAGATAACTGCCTGCTTTTAGCCTGTGCCCCTTGTGCAGTGGCAGATTGTGCCTGAGGGCTACCTTGTCCATGCAGTGTGCCCTCAGGGTGACGTGTCCTTTCCAGGCATACTAGGGAAGTGTAGCAGAGGTTCGTATGTGATACTGTGTTTGCCCCATGGATTGATCCTGGGAGCATGGAGCAAATGTCTGCAAAACAGACCTTGCCATGGCTGTGTGTGGTATGCATGTGCAAGGAAAGTAATATTGCATCTGCGGTCATGGGAACATCTGAACGTTTCTAGTGGGTGTACCTGTTTGATGTTTGGGCAATGCGAAAAGGTACTTAAGCGGGATTGCTGTATCTGCTAATGTGTAAACATCACTTGCAGTGGAATTCTTTTCATAATTTTAGACGTCTGTGATAGAGACATCCTCATCTGATGTGTTCACTGTGCCTTACCTTTATATAGTTAATGGAGAGAAACAAGGCCACTTTTAGGGCACTCTGCATCTGAGCTATTTTAGATTTGTCCTTCAGAATTCTTTTGGCAGCAAGATATCCCTTCTGCTAATTGAATGTAGTTTATTTTCGGTAGAGTCGTCTCTTGTGGAAAAGCTTTATTACGCTCTCTGTTGCTCTGGCATGGTGAACTGCCAGTAGCACTGACAACTGTGCAGTGAAGGGCCTCCGGTACCGGTAAGTATAAGTTCAGTGATAGTACTGCAAAATGGATAAAAATGAGAGGAAAAAAACCAGTCACAAAGGATTTTTTAGGCCTCATATTCTCACCAGCTGAGCTTTAGACAGCCAAAAGGAGCAAAGCTAAATTGACTGACTGGAATGTAGCTCTTTGTAACAAAGTTCTGTAAGGCGGTTTAGGGCAGAGATAATGGAAAGCAGGTCCATCATGTGAGCAAGCTTCACTGCAATCAGTACTTAAAATCATAACCAGCAAGTCAGTTACTAGTAAGACAATGCTCCTTAAGTATTTGCTTAAAAATAAGTTCTACTTTATGTCTCTTATTGAATCAGGGCTTTAGTTAACCTTTCTTTGCTCTAATAGTTTTACTTGCATGTGTGAGAAAAGCCGAGATTGCCAGGATGGGAAGAGCCCAATAACCGTCTTAGAAAAGTCTGTATTCTCCCCATCTATAAATTTGTGATGGCTGGAATAATTCAAAATGTTATTCTTACTGGTCTCTGAATATCAGCCACTGAGAACTGGAGGAAAAGTGGTTTTGAAAAAAAGTGGTTTGGTAATACATCCTTGGCTATAGGGTTCATTCTTTTGCAGTTCCCCAGAGGCAGTTCCCTGGGCTGACTTTTAAGTGGTGCAGTTGGACTTTCCCATACCTCTGTGAAGGTTATTTCTTTTTTCCTTTTTTAGTGAGAAAGAGGGTCAAAAGGCCTAGAAAGGGGGCGTTTAATGCTGTTACTTTTATTACTATTTGTTCCTTACAAACCTGGATTTGTTAACATTTCAAGCTTAAAGTCAAGATCATCTGAAGTTCTTGACAAAGGCAGACATGTACACAGCTCATTTGACAGTAAATGCAATGGCTGTTAGTACTATGTAGCAGTCTTCTAGGGGAATGCATTTAGAGTTTAGGTTTTCTGGTATTACAAGAATATTGTGCTCACTATTTATTACACTTATTTTTATTGATAACTGTATTGCAGTACTAGCATGGAGCCCTGTTCTCACATGTGATCCCAGCATGTAAGAAATCATATTAATGCAGGGCAAGAGGAGGAGGTCCCTCTCAGAAAACTTACAGGGAGACGATTAAGTGACAGTAGTCAACATGGTAGCCAGAGCCTCAACATGCCAGCTTTCAGCAGCAATTTTTCTAGGTATATATGTTTAATTTGGCCAGGTAAGGCCCACCCCTTTTCCTTACAGACTTTCCATCTGCTTTGAAGATGTAACTCTTACTGGTACGTGTTTGCACTGTGTTGTCACTTGTACAGCCAAAATACTTGGCAAAGATCTGAGCTCTTCTGCCTGTATTCTCGGTTGTAAGCCAGACTTCTGAGAGCAAAAGTTGTGTGAAAAGGAATTTGTTAATGTCTTTCCAGCCTGAAGCACAAATGGAGCCCGTGTAGGTTGATGAAAAATCTTGATGGACAATCACATTGTGCTTGTAACTGTCCTTGCTGCCCTTTTGTAAACCTTTCGAGTTCTGTGCTCTTTTTTGAGATGGAGAACTAGGACTGCATGCTGTATTAAAGATGCTCTATTGGTTAATATAATGTCATAATGATACATTATCTTTTGCTATGTATTCCTCTTCTAATTACTCCTCGCATTTTATTCGCCCTTTTGACCTCTGTAGGGCACTGAACTGATGATTACATGGCTCTGTAGCCCAACACCTATGTCTAGATATTTTACCTGAAGATTGTTTGCAAGGGGTAATAATAATCTACAAGTACATTTGATATAAAAAAGTTAGATTTTTCTTTTTTTTAATTCAGTGGGTGCCTTATTTCACCTTTATCTCCTTCGAGTTTCTTTTTGCGATTTTATTGCTGCTGCTCAGTATCATAGACTCCTTTTGCAGCTCTTTGCTATTGACCCTTACTTTTAACTACGCTTAATAGCTTAGTATTCTCAGCAAGTTTTATCACCTCATTTTATCACCTCTACAGTGAAAATTGACCATTTACTCTTTACTGTATTTGAACACGGACCTAGGGATGATTAATATGTTATTGAATCCCAGTGATGATTAATTTATGCCCTGAAGCATGGGGCTTGATTACGACTTTTTTAATGTCTACAACTATAAATGTTGCTTATGAAATGGAAGACCTTATGATCCCATGAAGGGGCTACAAAGATAGTAAAGAAAATGGTCTTACAGTCATGACTTGAATTTAGTGAGACTTTTCATTAACTTACTAAATTTGAATGCCTTTGAAGAGATAATACAGCAAGCTGGAAAATTACTTTTCTTGGACAGTAATCAATCATTTGTATTTCAGGAGAAAATGAAGTTCCATCTGAAGATGCCCTAATACTACAGTTGCACCTTGCAAAAGGGCATGAAAAATTTACTGAAATGCTAAAAAGCCAACAGCAGATCATTGTCGATTTGCAGCAAAAACTTGCTGAACAGCAGCACATACTGGTTAGCCAGCAACGGGAGATTCTTGAACAGCAAAGAAAAATGTATGAGCAAATGGATCTGATCAAAGTCCAGTATGGTATGCTTTTTGATACGGTGAAACAAATGTCATTTCAGAGTTTGCAAGAAGATATTCAAAATTATTTTGAAAGTCATCTTCAGGGACTTCAGAACCAGGTCAGAAATCATCTCCAGAAGTCATACTCTGTGCATAAAGTAGAAGTGGATGCAAAAGTGATTAATGTTGGGGAGTCTTTGCTGGACTGTGGCCTTTGTGAAAGTGATGAATTTTGCAATTTCCAAAAGACACCTTCACAATGTGAAAAATGCACATTGTGTCCTGCTGGTTTTTTCCAAATGGCCGAGTGTTCTGCAAACTCTGATCGGATTTGCCAGGTGAAATATAATTTTGTATCTTTCAGTTACTGTTTATGAAGTATTCTGTTGGACGTGCTGGGGTAACATTCTGGAAATAACTGCTTGGAGAGCTAGAGACATCCAGTTTGAAGCATGTGCTTTACTGAATGGCACCTCAAAGTCTGCCTGAAGTTTTTTGTGGGTTTTATCTTTACTGCTCTAAATGGGACACTAGTTTGTGCCTGTTGGGTGTGATGCTTTCCCAAACCTGACAGCTGGCAGGACTTTGATTCCTTTCATGATGTAAGGAAAAGACATCCTAAAACATGTATACTTATGCATGCTAAACTTGTTTATTTAATTCCAGTCCACTCTACAGAACTACTAGACATCTCTGAAAAGCAGAGGAAAGCTTTACTAAGCAAAACTAGGGCTCAGGTATTTATTTATAAGTTTGGAAACAAAAGTTGTCAGTTAAAACAAATGTAAGAACTAGTTCCAGCTTAAACATAACATACAAACGTATAATAATATAGAACATGAATGCTTTTATTGTTAAATACATTTTATTATAAAATACATTTTATTATACAATACAAAACCAGCATGTAAGCAAAATAAGATGGTTCTTTGGTCACTTTTTCTCTCGTTTCGAAGTCCTAAGGTATCATGGGGAACTTGATATTTAAAGCAGTGCCTTGTTTGCCAAGTGTTGTCCCCAATTCTTAGCCTGACATGAGCCCAAATGGCTGGTGACCTAAGCCCAAGATACTGAGAAGAGAACCTGAAAGAGTCTATCCAGTTCCCTTTCTGCTAGTCTCCGTTTTCTTTAATGCTAGTATTTAAATGAAAATGTAGCCTGTTACTCTTGTCCCTCTGCCTGCTGTAGGGTGAAAGGAAGGCTTGTTGACAGGAAATACTACTTTATCATTTACCTTCCTTGTGTGTTTTTCAGTTAGCACCTTCCTCCCAGACTAAATGTCTTTAGTAGCGTTTTCTAACACTGTCTCAATTGTTACAATGTCTATAAGATCAATCGAGTGATGCATCGCTCTCAGGGATGTGGTACTGTCTTACAGATCATGCATCATAACAAGCGTTAGTTGTACAACCAATCTATTTAGCTTGTCATCTGCACACTACTAGCTTTCTGTGGACACCATGCAGTCTTTTTGGATACCTTGTTAAAACAGGTGAAAACCCAAAACAAGTTGTCTTGCTCCAACATACTTATGAGATCAGCCCTTTCTCCATCCCCACATATGTCTTTTACTGGCAGATGGGTGTCACAGAACTTGAAGAAGTGCCAGCTTTAAGTTGTTGCATTAAAGTGTTTCAATGATTCTTGTCGTTTGCAGGATAGAGATGAATGCACTGAATCCCCAAGCATTTGTGGTGAGAGGATAAAATGCCTGAATACTCCGGGTAAGTTATATTCTCTGATAATTAAAGAATGAAGATAATTAGATCTTCAGGAACAGGCCAAGGAGATAGATAAGGACTCAGGCCTGTATGTTTGTGAGTAATGACATGCTCAACTTGCTGGAATCAAAGGGGTTGAAAAGCACTCAGCTGTAAGCTGATAGCAGTTCTTCTGGACAGTGGGCTGTTTAGAGCATAATATCCACTAGGAGCACTGGATGGTCCCATTTACCTTATTTTTATGGGGTTTTATATGCTTTGGTTTTAATTTTCACTTTTGACCTGACTTTCTTGTTTATGCTGGTGCAAATGGGGTCAAAAAGGTATTATTCCTAATATGGAGAAAAATATTTGTCATTTTCCTTCTGCTGCGCTGAGGTGGGTATTTGATTTGATCTAATGAAGGTTCTTATAAGGTCTTCCTCCATCAGTCTTATTCTCCTTTAGCAAACTATTGTCAAATACTGAGGAACAATCAACAGTTTCAATCACTTGTGGGGGCTTGGAGCAATTTTTCAGACATTTAAGAACAAATTTGACTGGAGTTCTGCACTGCAGACTTCACCTTCATTGCTTCTCATGGCAGTCAGACACAAAAGAGCAAATTCATAGACATACTGAGGAAATTATATCTAGGTACTAGGTTTCTTTCTATTTATCTAATTTTTGGTCAGCCAATAAAACTCAAAAGGAACTCTGTGATCAAATAGAGCATTTCAGCAGTGTCACCTCCCAATCAAATAGCCAAGGGAGGGCTTCATTAGGTTTTATGTTTTTCCTCCTCTAGACTTCTTACTTGTAAAAAGAGGGTGGCCCCTCTCTGAGGGGCAAGGGCTGTTTTCAGCTGATTATGAGTGATTTTTTACGATTCTTGCCCCGCCACTGGTGGAGAAAAAAGTGGGAGGGAATTAATCCTAGGGAAGGGTTAAAAGAGGACATGAGCTCACTTATATTGTCCTTATTTCCTTTGGACAGGAACTGTGGTGGGTTGGATGGTATTACTACAAACACCACAGGAAACTGGAAATGTCTAGAAGAAGAGAGCACTTGGTGTTGCCTTATGTGGCAAATGCTGTAGAGGAGGTACCATCAGTCTTACAAAAGAAGAGGCAAGACACTTTCAGACAGTGGTGGGCAGTTAGAGGCAAGACAGCTGATGGCACAGAATTTGAGACAAAGCATTGATAAGGTGTAAGGCTTTATCTCTTCTTTAGTAAGAGACTGGGTTTGGTTGCGTTGGTGGTTTTGTGGAATGAAGCCCACAAGGCCCCAGCCCTAGGAAAGGAGAGCCACCAAGGTGGTAGTCATTTGGTGTTGCTCTAGTCTGTGCCTTGGAGGAGGGAAGGCTGTAGGGAATTTACCCAATGGGTTCTTTGGGTGGGGGGACCCAGACCAAGAATGGGTCTATACAATTGATGAAGGAAAGTAAGTGAGGGCAAAATACTGCCAAGAAACAGACAGATAGTGGTGGTGTGTCAGACCACAGAAAAGCAGTAGCGATGTATTTGAAAGGAAGGGACTCTTCCCTTGATTACTCCTCTCTCAGTTTTAATGGTGGCTTGTAAAGATGTGAAAGTAACTATTTCTCATCACCTGGATCAGGAATCAATGTCCTGTCAATGTCATTCCTGTCTGTCATGGAAGATGGAGTATTCTTTTTACATTTTGTTAGAGAGGACTGCTACTTTCAGCCTGTCTGTTCATGATAGCTCATTATCTTACACAAGTGCAATTAACTTGTCAAAAGGGAAGCTGAAACTGAATGTCTGTTTTGGGTAATGTAGGGAGGATGGGGATGTGATCTGACATATGAGTTCCAGATGTTGTATGTGGTTTCTTGAGCTGCACGCAAACGTTGTTGCATCTGTAGCAACTCCTGTTCACTGTACACTGTGAAAGGAGACAGAGCAAATGACAATAAAGAAGCATGCAACTAGGAGCCTCTCTTTCTTCACCCTTCCACTTTCCTCTACATCATACCTTCTTCCCCTGCTGCTTTTTCTTGCTTTTATCTGGGATGAGAGTTGTTAGGTTATTTGATTAAAGACTAGGCATCAAGGAGCAGTGACAGTTGGAGGTACCTAATCAGCGAAAGTGGAGTCTAGTGCATCATTTTCTTCTTAGACAGTCACAGGAGAGTGGTCCGGCTGTTGTCTTTGGTGTGAATCCACCAAGCAGAGTCAACCAAAAGCACTCTCCCCAGAATGCCATGCAAGTTAAAGAGGACTTAGTGTAAACTTGCTGTGGGATGCAGGGGAAAGAGGAACAAGAACCGAGACAGATAGCCCCAGTCGGGGCTATTAGCTGTGTTGATTTGTGATGATCCAAATTTGACATAGAGGGTTTAAAGAGTGATGGATTCCCATACTTAATCTGCTCGAATGTCGCATTTGCATCAGGCAGTTATGAGTAGTAACAGCAGAAAAATATATGCATGGCTTACTCTTAATTGCCTTGCATTTGCCTGGCCTCCATGAATGGCGAGGGCTAGTAAGCGTGCTGCAAAGATACTCGATTTCACAAAACCAGCTTGAGTACAGCTGGGCTGCTCAGTGTTAAACCAGGTGCAGCAGTGCCCAGAGCAGGAGCCAGGAAAAGATGGGAGAGGTTGTCAGGCAGTAAAGAGAAGTAGGAAGCAGTCACAGCATGCTGCTGTGCTGACTTTCTGATGTTTGGATATCATTTACTGCTTGACGTCTTCTGGGCAAAGGGTAGAATGCTGCTCTTGCTACTGTCCACAGTATAAAACAGCCTGCATGTTGCTTTGAAGTCACCTAGTTGGAGTACATGCAGGGGGAACACCTGCAGCAGATGTAACCAATGAAAGACTAGACAGCAAATTGGTGAGAGTAGTCACCATATGTATTTGTAAAATTTCATATTTACAAAAATCCTTAAATATGCATTAAAATATTTTTAAGAAGCAAATAGCATAAAAAGTATTTCTAGGCACTACTGCAGATCTCTGATATGTCAACCAGCTGTATTTGTGTACTCAATAGCAGTTCATCTAGTATTTCTCAGTCATGGGGGAGCCATTGATATGAGTAGAACTGGTTAAGAAGTGTCATGTGAGCAATTACACCATTGTTAAAACTGATTTCAAAAGGAAAGTTTGGGATTTTTTTTCTGTATTCCTTCTAGAATGTTCTTAGTTGAAAAAATGTGATTTTATTTGTTTGGCTTTTGTTTCTTGTTAAAAAAAAAAAAAGGCCAGACACTTTCGGGGGAACAAAATGTTACCTTTGTCTTGACTTTTTTCAAGTGGAAAAATCTCACTGTTCTGTGGCGAGCTCTTTTGAGAAAAAGATATCTGGTCCCAGAAAGAATGTTCTCTCATCATAAATTGTATAGTTCTACATATCAGTGTTAGTGGAGAGTCATCACTTAAGTGAATGAAACATAAATAGACAAAGAGATATGAGGGTGAATATATGAAGCCTGTATAATTTAACACAGCGTCTGGTGTTCTCTGCTGAATGATGTAGTATCAGAAGTGAATTTTAGCCAATATTCTGACCTCCCTTGTGGGCCAGGTGCATGTGTACTGCTCTGTCTTGCAGTTTGCAGTATGTGTGGCGTGCTTTTCTGCCTGCATCAGCAGTCTGCATAACCAGTTCCACCCTGGGGTTAGCAGTGGAGAAAAATGGCTTGTTGGGGTCCATATCAAATGCTTGTAGTCTCAGGCTCATAGCAAATCCCAGCCTAGATACAGCAGCTGTCCAGCTGATGAATAAAGCAAATGTATGACACAGTATTTAGATAGTAAAGGGTATTTGAGAAAAGCTATAAGAAAGATGTTTATTGAGTTTTGATTATGGTGGTAAAAAGCAGAAGCGAGTGCATTAGTGATTAAGCTTTGAGGCACAAACTGTAAGTGTTTATTCTTTAGGGTGCCTCAAATCTTGTGTGTTGATTTAGATCCTGAAGGCTCCGTGCACAAAGGTTTTGGGCACCGGTCGCTCCAGCTGGAGGTGTTGGCAGCTGGTGGTGCTCTTGGAAAATTGCCATAGAAAATTACAGGCTGTTTTTAAAACCTGCTCTCTGGGTGTGCATTCTTTGATCCACTGAGGTCATGGTGTACCATTTAACAGCACAAAATTGCTTTATGTCAAATAAAGTAATTTCAAATGGCAGCTCTAGATATTCTCTTTACTGTTTACAGCAGTGTTTTATTTTAACTTTAGACTATCACAACCACTGCTGCCCTGTGGCTTAGAGCAGTGGGTTTCCACCTTTCACATGTGTGGACTACTGCATAATGATTTTAAGCCTGCTGTTTAGAATTTTCTTTCTTCTACTTGTCTCTTGCAGGTTCTTTAAAAGCTATACACAGAATGCCTGGGGTCCATGTGACTTGGGTTGAAAAGTACTGCTTTAGCAATTACAGCTACAGCAGTGATACCCCATAACATGGCTGGGCAGACAGTGCACATTTCTCCTTGTATAGTGGAACTCTCCCTTAGCTGAAAATATCTTTGCTGCTCAATGCACCAGTTAGTCACCATGCCTTTTACCTCAGGGAAGGGAGAGAATGTCTTTGGAGCAATATCATTGTATCTGATCCATTACAGGTTTTGGTTAGAATTGCCCCTATGTAGCTCCTTTCCCACTCTAAACCACTGGACTCGGCTTGGACAAGGTGAGTTATGCCTAATATTTCCTCTGTTTGCTGTCAAGGTTCCTTTAATAGCACAAAGTGATCTAACATCGTAATTATCTTCTGTTTTCTCCCTTATGATTAGATATGTTATCAAAGATATTTGATATGTGGAGCTGTAGAGTTATTTTTAGTATTGTAAAGGTATGATGATAAAAGTTGTCCGTTTCCTGTGAACAGGTGGTTTCCGATGCCTTGGAATTGCTGAGAAAGATGCAGCTTTGGGAGTGTGTGGAGAGGAGTATTTCTTTAATAAGGAGATGCAGGAATGCCAAGCATGTTTAAAATGTGAAGATGGAATGGTGGCCATGCCTTGTTCCACTGTCAGTGATACAGTTTGTTCGGCAACTAGTGAAAACAAGCTCTCAGAGTCTTGGGCTGCAAACATCATTCTACCCTCTGTAAAGTCTGGCACCTCTCAGGTCTACTCTGGCTTGAACTTGAAGATAAAGGGAAAGCTTCCCTGTGAAATCCTATCTGTTGAAGATAACAGCCTGGTGTTCAGGCAGCATGGTTTGTTGTGGACTGACCTGAATTTTGCAGTAAAGCACAACTGCAGGAATTTTTTGCAACTTTCCTTAAAGCTTAATGGCAGTGAGGAAGGCTATGAACTGAGCGGTGTTCGCATTGAACAGCCAGAAGGAAAGTATTTCCAGAGCACTAGTTTAAGCAGTGCTGCTGAAGTGGAGCCCAGCCAAACTCTTTCTGTGTATTTGAGGAGCCCAAATCAATTCTGCAATCAAAGTAAAGACTTAAATATTTATGATCTTAATACCCCACTCAGTTTGTTTTGGTTGTCCCACGACACAGGTGCTGTGGCACTCAGTGCCCAGATGTCAACAGCAATGCATTACCAAACCAACTATCGACCTACCTTTAAAATAATTTCTGTTTCCGACCCTTACATGCTAAGTTTATCTCATGATGGCAGAGCGATAAAGTTCACTGAAACTGGTGTTGTCAAATTTGTGTTCCACCAAGCACTGTATTCCATGGGTCATACGTGTGTCCGGGAGGGCTTCTCCTTAATTTCCTATATCAATAGGAATGGTACCAACAGAGAATTAATGAGTGTATTTAAATCTGGGGTAAATTACAGAGACACATCGATATCTGCTTCCTGGGCCACAAAAGTTGGTACTGGAGATCTGATTAGCTTTGAGATACTCTCTCCTGCACAGTGTAATGTTCGGTATTTTGGAGATAGTTCTGGAATTAGTATGTTTAGTCTCATCTGGATCCCTTCAGCAGTTTCTAGTGCCTTGTCAGCCACAGTTTCTGTTACAGGTCTGCCCACTGGAGCCGTGAGAAACAAATTACTGGATTTCACCCAGGTCTCATCCAATGAGAAAGAGATACAGCTGGTTTCTTCTGGACAACTTGCTCAGAAGTATTTCATTTTTACTGAAAAGGGAGTTGCCAGCCTTGCATTTAACTTAAAGCTAATCCACTCATGCAGTGTGCTCAAAATGACTCTCAATCGGTTGACCATGGATCACATGCAACCCACAGCAATTGCTCAGCAGATTGGAGGTCAGATGCCAGAGGGAAGCATATGGACCAGTGTGTCCCTCCGTGCATCTTTTGAAGTACATAATGGAACACTGATATCAGTTTCTCTTGACTGTGTGCGTGGAAGGATCAATCAGATCACTCATGAACATGGAACCAGTATATCTATTTTATGGATTTCCTCTTAATTTCTGTACAGTGAAGTTAGCACAGAATTGGGATTTAAATTGCATTTGGGTTCTACTCTGATTCTATACATATTTGACACCTTACACTGTGTTGACATGAGCAGATTGTCCCACCAAAATGCTTTCAATTTTAGGAATATTTAAATATAATCTTAATTGAATGGTCAGTATTTAAAGAAAACAGAGCTTTGTTTCAAGATTTTACTTCTGTTAACATCTTCAGGCAGGGAAACCTTGAATTCAGATCAAACTCTTATTTTTTCATAAAGCAGTCTCTTAAAATTAATTATTTCTGGACCACAAAAAATTGCAGGTGATGTTAAGTACATACCTTTTAGCACTGCAACCAAAAGCAGCACAGCCAAATAATGGAAACCTGCTTTCAGTTTCTTCACTGCAACAGGCTAATAACAAGACTAAATGCACTTTGAGGCTAATTTTGCTACATCTTATAAAATGTTGTGCTTTCTGTAAATGGAGGGAACATGCCTCAAACTCGAGATGATAATATGATAACACTGGAGTATACAGGCTTAATATTATAGAAATGGACATGGGGTCAAAAGTAGAACATTATTTTTACAACAGAAACATTGGAACTAATGGCTGTTCTAATTTCATTTGGAAATAATCTGCATTTAAGTAATTTGGGAAGGCTTTTTGCCATTTTTAGTTTTGCCAGTGAAAAGTTGCAGGATGAGAAGGAAGGAAGTCTATTCTAAAAAGTAAGAGTATGTAGGAGATAAAGAGTATTAAAAGAATGTCTTGAAAATGAGACTTTTGAAAATAAAAAAGTTTTCACTTTCTTATAAATGACAAAATATTTTTCTGACCAAAAAGGAACACCATTCACAAGCATATTTATTTTGCTGAACAGGTACTTAGTATAAAAAGGTTGGGTTTTTTTTTGTAAAATCACTCAGTTAATTCAAAGAAATGGTATATTTAGTGGCACTGATTTTTGTCTTCCTCCAACCATCCATCCAACTGTCCATCAAACTATTCTTTTTCTAATCTATGTAGAGTGTTTTCTCTCATTTTCTCCTTTCTCCACAAAACTGCTTCACTCTCTCATTTCTTTTGTTAGGAGTAAATGGCATGCCCTGTCATGTAGCTCAACTCTTTCCATCCTTCTTTCACCATCCCTACTAAAGAATAGATGTATGTATGTCACATACGTAATTATAGAAGAGGGACATTAATAATGCACTTGCAGGCTGCCTTACATCAACCTTACTGAAGGAAGGAATATTATGCATGAATAACTTTAGTGTTGATATCTGCCTCAGTATGTATATCCAAAATAGATGTAGTTTCCTGTGCTCCTCCCCTGTTTTGGAGTTTGTCACACTGTTTTTGCTGTACAGTCTCCTCCTATAATTTTCCGTAAAAGAATGAACCCAAGTGCAAGACCTGTATCTGGTCGTTCTGTTCTTACTTGTCACTTTTTAACTGTGTCCTTAACACCTGCGGTTTTCTTCCATTCATCTTTTTATTTTCAAGTGTATACCCAAAGATGCGGGCTTTGGACAAATTACTCTCCTGCTCCAAATAGAGAACAGTAGTTTTTCTTGCTTTTAGCTGCAAAGTCTAAGCAGTCCATCACAAGATACCTCACTGGGCATTGTGTTGAAGCCAGCATAAGTATGCAAACCACAGTAAGTTCAATCCTGGTGTTCCCAAAGTCTGTGACAGAGGTCTCAGTGCCTGTGTGTAGCCAGGCTCTCATTCGTTCTTGCAAGGTCATAAAGAAGGATGAATTACAGCTAAGGCCAAACATGTTCAACATTTGCAAAATACTGTTATTGTTACAGAGGATATTTTGTAGTGGTAGAGAAAGACTTCTGGTATGAGAGGATGTGTATTTGTTATGTACAGAAGAGCTGCATTACCTAGGAGCAGAGCAGTTTTTCTGGGTACTTCACTCGAAGTCTACTGAGACTGAACAAAGATGAAATGCCACAGGAGTTAAAATTTTCTGATACATCCATCCGCTTTCTTTAGAAGGATGCACGTGATGTAAGATGAGCTCTTCAGAGAGCAGACCTGGGTATTTCTAAGGTAAGACTTCAGGGGAAGACAATGTTAGAGAAGGTTTGAAATGATACACTTATGGATTTGTTTTAGAGGAAGTTAAGAAAAGCCAGTTTCTCACAAGCATAACTCGCTTATTTTCTTTTGGTGTTTTGCATTATGCAGTCGTGTTAAAGGCAGCTGCTCCCCAGTATAATGACAACTTAAGAGTCATTCTAGGTTTAAACCTGTGTAGCAAACGTCAGAATCTGATATTAGACATAATCTGGTACATCTTTAGCAAAGTGTAGATGTTACTTGAATGCAATAAGCATTTGTCTATATATAACATATAGCAAATCCTATGGCATGATATGTATGAGTATGCTTTATTTGAGTGAGATTGTGGTATCAATTGCTTGAATATGGAAGGGATTGATGCTGAAATCCTATGTTATGCACACAGTGGTGGTACTTGCATTTAAACGCACCATTATGAAAGGATGCAGGAACTACCAGGGAAGTACAAGTGAACATTATTACAGCTAAGACAGGTTTTGCAGTTTGAATTCTTCAATGTAGTAAATTTTCTCAGAGGATTCTGGGAGGAGTGGCCCTAATTGCCCTTAAATTCAGAGTAGATTTTTAGCTGCATAATGAAAAATGCAGTATATTATACCCATCTGGTGGTGGTAATGCATCTAATACTGTTTTGCTAATGTTATCTATGATAAGGTACTCACATGATGAAAAAAAAAGTCTTATTAAATATGTAGTATTAATTGCAACTTACAGCAAGCTTAGCTTTATTTCAAGCAAGAAAAGACTGATAATTTAAGCCTCTTTTGCACCTCTCGGGGGGAAGAAAAAAAAGCCTGAATCCATAGTTCGGGTCACTCACTGACTGGTTATAGTAACATGAATTTGGAGTGAGTGTGTTGGAATCAGTGTGGATTTATGATAGTCTAATTAATGGCATAGTATGTAGCCTTTGCATCTATGAAAATGATATCTATTGCCTCATACCATGCAATATTAAGTGGTGCACTATGATCCTAAATAAGAGAAAGTTCAAGAGGAATCAGACAATGTACAATGAATGCTAATTTTATGGCACTTATCCCATTTGCTGTGATAAATTGCATGTTTTATTGACAGGTATATCTTATGAGTTATATTTACAACTTCTGAACTTTTTAATTCTCTTTTCATATGTTTTTTTTTTCTATTAGTAGCACAATATAATACTGTGAAGTATGGAATTAATTTAAAAATTTTGCATCTTTTGATACCACATTCATGAATATGGTTAAAATAGCTATAGACAGTCTCTCCAATCCTTTCTGCCAGAGAGCATTTCCAGTGGAGGTATTCATAAAGTAATAGAGCAAGTACGAGGCTGTCAGAATCTCTAGCTGTACAGAAAGAGTTTAAATTAATACATCCAGGAAGGCAGGTGGTTATGTCACTTATGTTATGCAGATAATGGGCAACAGGTTGTTATAGAAAACTTGATCATTACAGGAGGAAAATAATTTAGGTGTATAGTGCTGCTTATACAAGAGGAAAAAGGATTTGGCTTAAAAAAACATGCATTGTTTTGTATTGTGAAACATTTTGCAGGTTCTAAGATTTTACCTGAATATATTTTATTACCAATACAAATTTTTATGCTTTCTATGAAGTCAAAACTGGGCAGAATATGTTAAGTCTATTTTAATATTGTGGATGCTTCCTCTGTTCTGTGGTCTCTGCAGATTGCAGTACACTGTGAAAACTACGCTAGTTTCAAGTGGTGCTTTTTTATTAAATTTCCTACTGTGAAATATTACTTTGTTTTAAAAATACTGTTTAGACACTTGCCTCTGTTAATATTATATTGTAATATGTTTTAAGAGTACTTTACTGAAATAAATAAAACAGTAAGGCTTCATTGGTGTTTTTGTTTTGTTCTGAGGAAGACTAATTGCGGCTATTGAGATTTTTACCAGTGACACTTTTGGGCCCAGGATTTCACAGATGTTATCTGAATTGGCTACCTGTGTTTGCTGAAGTGGCACTAAATAAGAACAGTAGTAGTACACGTTTTTAGAGAGCATCTAGTCTACCTGTGTTCTGTTCCCACTGTTGTAAAGGTAGATTTGGGAAGATGAAAATTGTATTTGATGCTACTGTACTGATAAATACTTGTGTCAAAAGAGCAGTACAGTTTACCTTGGTCATTGCTACCACCCTAGCAATACAGAGAAGAACAATGAGAATGCATTTTTTTAAAAGAAGAAATTTGTCCTGCCTTGGTGCTTCATACACTCTCTGTCTTATGTGGAAGTTTTGACTGTTGTGGGGGGGTCCTGATCAGAGCTTTGCAGTAGCACAGCTATGCTTTTGTCAGGGTCTGTGCAAGTTAAAGCTCATGTGTTCTCAGTAGAGACTCTTTACGATTATTTGAAATTATACAACGGTTTATTCTTTTTGGAGATGTTATTGTTTATTAGATCTGAATGAAAGAGAGGTGCTGCCAGATGACCTCCGTTTAGAAATAATTTTGAAACATTTTCCTAAAAATACACCTGATTTGAGACTAAATTGGTATTTATTTCAGCCTTTTGCATTAAAAGTAAAAATTAAAATAAAAATTTTACATTATGTGTTTTTCACCAATTGCATTTGTACAGATTTGAAGGGCTCCAAGAAATAATTCCTGCAAGAAGGGGATTACAGACATCATTAACATAGCCTAAATTAGCCAGGGATGAAATTCAGAAGGGAGGAGAAAAGAAGTATTTGTGAAATACTGGTGAAAACAGAACCATCCTCCTCCAGGCTGGATCCAAACCTGCCCCTTCTCTTCTGGCCTTCAGCAGCTGATACGGTTTATGCCCTTTCCGTAACAGCCCAAACCATCTTGATCTTTGGCTCTCTCAGATTTGCCCTGTGTTTCACTTGTACAACATCCATGCATACGTGTCTAGAAGCTGTGCAACCAAGCCTGGTGCTTCTTCCTCTGCTTGAAGGGTTTGCCTTCAAATAAGGCTCAGAAGATACTGACTGTGGTAGTGGCATTGCCTGTGCTGCTGTGGTAGTGCTGCCTGACAGAAATAGGTAGTGAGTGGGCCTCGAAATAGCTGTGTTGCCAATACTCTGGACTTTAGCACCTCTTTAACTATACATGTATACATGTCTTTCACTGTCTGGCTCTGGATGTATGAAAGCCAGATAACCACAAAAGGGGGATCCAAGAAACTCTTGTTTGCATTAAATAACTGAACTGTTATTGCTGAAATGGATTTTCTTGGCCAGCTGCAGTTTGTGTAGCTTTCTGAAGTCCTTCCTTGGAGCTCTGCAGGCATGTTGTGACCTGCAGGATTGCATCTGTTGTTTATAGGCTCTTCAGAAGAGAAACTAACCACTCTCCAGTCTAGTAGAATCTTGTTAAATGACATCTCTTGAAAGTAGCCTCAAAAGACTGGATGTAATTTCCTTGCTAGAAGGGTGTTAATGCCTGGCTTTAGCAGAAGCTTGAAGTAAAAGCCTGTCATGTTAAAAAAAAAAAAAAAAAATATCCTTGGGTTAAATAGCATTTTTTTCTAAAAGAAGAACTGTGGAAAAAGGATTTTCAAAAGTTTCTACATCTTCTTATGGAAACAATTTTTATAGCTTTCCCCTTTCCCATTTTTCCACTGGAAAGGTAGATGAAAGAAAGGAAATAAGAAAGTGAAGGTAGGGGGAATGGAGATAGAAGGGAAGAAAAACAGGAGAAGGAAAAAGCAATCTCCAGTGTTTAGGTAATTTAATGTGTGAGAATTTAAACTAGTTTTCTTCAGAACTTTCTGAAATAAATTCTTGTTTTTTCGACCAGTTGTAATTGAAAATTTGTTCAACTGAAAATGTCTATCACATTTGGCTTAATTTCTGTCTCTTCATCAAAGCACTTCCCACCCACCAACTTCTGTAGACTTCAGTAACATTAGAGTAGCCTGAATATGCTTAAGTATTTTAAGCTGGAGCTGGAACATTAAGTTGGGTAATTGGGTTAAGTGCCAACTTATATTGGGAAACCTCTAGATATACTTGTGGGTTTTGGCATGCAAACCTCAGTTTTCATCATTACCTCTTAACTATGTTTATATTGGGAACTGCTTCTCATTAGATAAATGAGCCTTCTCTGAGCTCCATGTTACCATCACTTGACTGCTAATGGTACCTAATGTTGCTCATTTAAGTCTCCTTTGGGTATTTTTCTATTATACTGCAGTCAATAATGTAGACATGTACTAAGTGTCTTCAGGACCTCTGTACATGTGGGATGTTGACAGAGTGTTCTTGTCACAGTTAGTTTTTCCTGACTCGCTTCATTATTTTAAATCATAAGTTGAAACTGGCTCAGGAGTCCATGTGATAGATATGGGCTTTCAAAGCAAATGTGACCTGGTGAGTGATTTAGACTGGCAATCACATCTGAGTTGCATGATTGCAGCCTTCTCTTGCAGAGTATAAAAAACTTCTGAGAATATTCATAGATTAAATGCAGGTGTCTTGAGTAAAGAGCTGGAGATGCTTTGCATCAAACTCAAATAAAAGCCTCATACTACTCAGAAGGTCAAAAAAGTAAAAAGATTTAGTATATACTGTAAAATATGCTGTTTGTTGAAGGAGAAGTACATTTGTCGGTTTTATTGGGAGAGGAGAATGAAAATGTGTGCTTTACACCAAGTAGATAAGACAAATTGCTTAAGATACCTTTATGCCTGAAAATGTTCTGTACTTCATCTTTTCTTGAACACGTACCCAGATTTGTTTAAACCTCTGCTTCAAAGTGCTGCCATGTCAATGACTTAAAACAGGCTTGATTCATGCTAAAACCTCTTTGAGGATATTTTTCCTCCCATACGCCAGACAAACATAATACATTTTAAACACATCTGATCAATCCTTGGGAAATAGTGTCCGATACTGCAAATCTCTGAAGAGATGCGAGTCCTGTGATTCTGGCTGAGGCAGCAGTTGTTATCCTCAGCTGCTTCAGCCTCCTGGAGCCCTTGTCCCGAGGTGGTCAAGCTTTCCCCCACCTTTTGGTATTGCTAGAGGGGTGCAGCAACAGCTGTCTTGCCTGGGAAGCTGCAAATGTTTGTTTTGGATCAGCCATGAATGTTTTTTTCCTCTGATTTTGGCCATTCTGCCTTCCACCCTCCTTTCATGGTTAGCCATGAGGCTGAAAATCCACCGTTCCCACATACCCACCCCTGATGTGCACATTTACTTCTGCTCTCTCATGTTTTGGTGTGTCACTGTGGTTTGAATCATTGTTTTGTTGGCTGTAGCCTTCCTTCTCATACTCATCTATGAAGCACCACATACAATTAAGCACCATGTATGTCTGAGAGGCTTAGATGTGCATAACCAGAGATGTTTTGTCCCATTTGGCCCTGCCTACAGCCTTGGTTGACAAGGATAGTGGCATTCTGCAGGAATGGTGGGAGTCAGCAGCATTTGTGAAGAGCACAAGATAGTTAAAGCATGCAAAACCCCTCTGGTCAAGACTGGTTTTTGACATTCTGTGTTTTGACTGTCCTCAGGAGTTCCTTTCTTTGGTTAAAAAAGGGAGGTAAAAACTCTTATAATGCTGAGAACAAATATATATTTTTCTCTGCCCAGCTTTTCTCCCTGTTACTTGTGTACCTCAAGCTAAGGCAGCAAACAGCTTGCTTTCCTTTTGTACAGTGTCACTGTGCTTTATGCTGCAAGTGTTGAGGACATTTTGACAAGCCTGATCCTGCAATCCTGCTGTGAGCCTTGAAGAACTACTTCATAGCCTGAATAAGTAAGCTAGAACCCGAAGTGAAATGGGGAAAAATCAAGTGCACAATTTTAGGTTATCCATCAACATCATACAACTCAGCTCCTAAGAACAGTAACTTTTAATGGAAATGACATTTTGTAAAGTAAGCCATAAAGGTCAATCCAGAGCCTACAACGTGCTTGGTACTGTGGCAAACATGCAGTCATTTCTCTTCTATTGCGTAGCTTGGGGTAAGAATCAAAGTGGACTTTGGTGCACCATTCACCCATAGGCCCTGTTCTCAGAGGAGGTTTTCATTTTTTCAGTTTCCACTCCTGGATGTATATTAAGTTCACTAACATTCCCATAGTTCTGCTTTTCATACTTAGAGATGACTTGTTTCCATAACAGTGCTCTTGCAGTGTTTCACACCTCTTGGTACCATCCCTTGCTCTAAATAAGGCTATTAAAACACTGATATCCTTGAAAACATTATTCAGGTCTCTGTGTATGCATGTGCACTTGAGAATTCACTTATATCCTGGGAGAAGAGGGAATACCTCTCTTTTCTTACCTTTTCAATTGTCCCCAAAGTCAACTACATAGAAAAGATCTGCTTTCATCCAGTCTTTCTAGCACTCAATTTCCATAGACCAAAACACAAAGCACTGTGTTTCCTATTCTGCATATGAGATGTTGATAAATACCTACAATATTATTGGTGTGCTACTGATAAAAGCTATTTCAGAATTGATAATCTTTAACTTCAAGGTATTCCAAATCATCAAATAGTTCAGCTGGTTTTATTATGACTATAAGGTTAATACTCCAAATGTCATAATACTAGCGTTAATATTTTGACTAATAAGAAATACAAGTTCTTTAAGATTTGCAATACATGGCTGGGGAAATGGGTGTTTTAGCTCATGGTCACAAATACCTTTTATAAAAGCTATTTTGGTGAAGACTATCATAAAGATGCTTTTTCTCCCAACCCCACTTATTTAGATGTAGTCTCTGGGATTATGGCAGCTACATCATGTAGAACAGTTTATGGCTTTTTTGAAGTTGTGCCAGAAGCCATTCTATTTCTAGTTGCTCTTAGGGCCAAGAAAGTGCTCGTGGATTTAAATTTTCTTTCTACCAACCTGCTCTGCTCCACGCAGCTCATCTGGGATAAATCTGGCAGCATTCTCAGTTTCTGAGTTGGATTTATAAACAGTGAGAGTTCCAGAGGGCAAAATAAATAGAACAATCCTTGGTACCTGGTAACGGTGATTGGACGGTTATTTCACATGAAATATCCCTTAGCAAAGTCCCTTCAAGTGAACTTTATGTGATGAAGAAAATATTAAATGCAGACCATGATGCTGCAAAGAGTTTGTTTATATAAAAGGTATTGGTATCTGTAAGTGTAGAAGTGTAAGTCCTAGAAGTAATGGGAATACTCGTGCACAATAAATGTGGCCTGTAGTTAAGAAGTTAAGATCTGAGGGACTTGAGGTGTAAATGCTATAATTTTATTTACATAAGGCAAATGTGTGAAGTGTATAATGCTCAATGACTGGTCTGTGACCCTTGACACTATTGGCTTGAGACTGTTGTTTGCTATAAGGCACCTGAGTGTTAAAGCACTTTCTGTAACTTTGCCTACAGACACAGGGATAATGAATTCAGCCAGCTCTGCAGGCAGTATTTAAATCACAATGCAGATATCAAAGTCTTTGAAGTTTGTTTCTGTCCAAGCTGGGCACAATATTTTTTGACCAGGTCAGAGAGTGTGTGGAAGCACTGAGTAAACAGGCCAGGCTGGCTCTGCGAGGGGGACCCCTTGCTGAAGCTCAGGAGTCGGTGCGATGGAGGCTCCTGCTGCAGCCTGGCCCTCACAGGAGCAGGAGTACGTGGGACTTGATCAACCTCCAGGATGTGCTAAGCTTTAGGTATGGCTGGGGTGTGTTGAGGCTATTTTGCTGTTGTAGCATTTTTGTTGCTGATTTCTGTACTCCTGAGGGTAAATAATGCTTTGCTTGGAAGGTTGCCCATATTCAGTGCTGTATCTAACTGCAATTTAAGGGAAAATTGTTCTAGGAGCCCAACCTGGTTTGAATATCTGAGCAAAATGCTTAGAAATTAAAGATGCTGTAGCATGGAGACCTTCCCAAAATGGGTTGTGTTTTCACAAACTGGTAGGGGCACAGGACAACAGAGAGATTTAGGCTGGAACTGTAACATATACCCTTAATTTTTGTACTGTAAAAATGCCACTCTGGTGGGTTAGCATGGCATGCTAAACTATGTAAGTATCCAGTCTGAGGTCTGTATTAGGGATGGGGGTAATCTTGTGGGTAGTCCTTGATCGAGAAATAAATCTGGTTCTAACATAACTCAAAGAAGACAGTTCATTCTGTCTGTGCTGTAGTTCACCGCATCTGTAGCATGTGCTGCGTACCACAGTGCTTCCCAGGAAACTAGTGGATATAAATTCACTGGACTTGACTCTGATGGTAAAGTGTGGAGGGCTCCTAGTCACATGCATCTAAATTTATGGAGTGAAACTTATGAATGTCTTCTGCAATCATTATTTCCAGCTATCTAAAAGATCCACATGGATTTGCTCTCTTCCAATAAATAACCACTTTGAAATAGGTATTTGAATTACAGTATTTTTCGTAAACTGAAAATCCTTACCTCGGTAGCACTACTGTTACTAACTGACAAGCTATATCACTGAGGTCTGGATCCTTGCTTCAAGTGACAGCTACTCAATCTGTATTCAAGCTCTCAGTCCAGACTTCAAAACTAAAATACTCTTACCAATCACCAAAGTATCACTGTAGTCCTCTTAAGAACAGTGTCTTAGGAGCCAGGCAGTAGCAATGACTGTCTCTACACCAGGAGGATGAGTAGCTATACATGAGTAGGACCTTGGAGAAATTAACAACCTGTCCCCAAAACGCCCAGTGCCCCCATTCAAAAGCAGAAACTCATGCACCCAACACCGATGTTTCATCTGCTGCAGTAGCCCCGGCCTGTGCACAGGAACATCCCCCCACATTTCATGTCCTTGCAGCCAGCCAGGTGAAGGGGAAAGCCAAGGTGGGCTGCAGCAGCCTATTGAGAAACAGAGCCAGGAAAGAAGTTTTCTGATTTCAGGGCTGCTAAGTGCTGATTGTGTTCACATTGCCCCAGAGGTGTTTCTGTGCCCATCAAGGCTGTCAGTAGCAGATCTGACTGCTGGAGAGGACTTTTTTTCTTCAAGTGAAAAGCTCTGAGCAGGGGAAGGTCTTATTTATCACTGCCTCAGCTTAGCAGTCATAAAAGTGGCAATAATAGTTAGCTGATAAGGACAGTAAAAACGCAGGTCTCCAACCCTGGGGAAGGTTTTGACAAATGGCTGCCTGCTAGACTGGAGGTGTTGCTGGCTTGGAGACAGATGAGCTCATCAGATGAATGTAGGTAATGCTACAGGTAAATGATAGAGAAATTACTGTAGGCATAGTTGAGGTAGTTACAACCTCTTTATCTACTGTTGGCATCTTTTGCCTTCATAGTTAACTCATTTTTCTCTTAAAGAGACCTTCAGAAACCAAGGAGTGAGGGATGAGTGGGCTCCTTGGGCACAAAGAAAAGGACGTCTTTTGATTTTGGTGCTATACGTTAAACAGCTGTGTTTGCGACAAGTCTTTGCCTCAAATTATTTTGTTACAAGTTGCATGGGCTTCTAATCTACAATCAGTTCATGATAGATTTTCATTTTAGTCCTTGCTCTTTACAAATATTTGTCTATTCTGTGTTCTTAAGTGTATCACAATATGCATCAGCTGATATTCACTGTAACCATTAGTTAGAAATTTCTGTACAGATTTAGATGAATGGTAACAGAACATTAAATACACACTCATTTCCAAAAGGAGAGGAATACACAGTCTGCAGTTTGCCTTGTACAATGTTTTGAGCAATACAGATTTTGTTATATTTCTCCTCTCATATTTCTGAATGATCAAATCATTGTAAAAAAGAATGGTATGTTTCAAGTAGCTTTTCTTTTGGGCTTGAGTCTATTTCTGAATGTGAATGTCCATACTGATTTGCCTTAGGTGCCCTGAGATCAACACCGAAGTCCTCAAAGACTGAATTAATCTGACATAAGAAGATACTCAGACACAGAGGATGTAAGAATGAAAACAGAGGAGGTCACAGTCACTCTGTTCCCTCAAATTCTGTAGAATCCAGTAAACCATTAACCTCATTTGATACAACAGGGTGTGTTGGTCTGCTTTATTAGAAAGAAAGAGCATGTGTGTGGAAAGAAATCTGGGAATTTCTACAATCACAGGCCTTGAAAATATTTTGGGGCTTAAACTTTCACGGCAGAAGTATTTAAGAGTGTTTCTAAAGGCAAATTAAATAGCATTCTGAACTCTTGACATTTATTTTTATTTGTCTTTTTGCAGCTTGTTCATATTTTAAATTTTAAAAAAATCTGAGAAAAGTATTTCTCATGGACAGATGAAGTTCATTAAACAGACGTAGACAGTAGACTTCTTCAAAGATGGTTTTAGGACACAGGTGTTCTCCCTTTTTGAGGACTATTGAAGTTAGGTCTGTATTAATAATGACAGAAGTGTTGTCTTCAACCATCTAAGTGAATTAATGCTCAGTTACCTATTTGTCCAGACCAGACAGTCTAAAAGGAAACAGTACTTTTGACAAACTAACCAAAGACTGGCAGAACAGGATGTGCTATTCCTCCTTTCCATAGCTCACATTGTGCGATTGAGCCCCAGCTTAAAGAACTCCCCTGGATGTTGCCAAGTTTTTGAGACATGTTTTCAGAACAGGCTCTGACACACAGCTAGTAACAGTGACTCTGAGAAATCACTGTGGTCTATTCACCATGGACCATTATTTAGCTTTTTCTGGTGCTCTTGCTACTTATCTCCAGATTTCTTAAAAGGGACTGAAAGCCTATTACCACGGTCTGTGTTTTCAGTGTATTACCTGTCAACCACAGCTTACCCTGAGAGCCCTGTGTTGTTTTGTCTTCACTAGGTATCTAAAAAATGCCTGTCTCAGCATAGCAATTTCTACTATAAGAATAATGAGAAATAATAATTTTTCTAATTGTTTCTGTGTTCTAATAAGCACAAAGTTTGCTGGGCATGTGATTGACTAGAAAAGAAAATAAAAATAAAGGGCAAGGAAAATACAGCCTGAGCATTGGGTAGCATATCAGATAGTCTATTCTCATATGATTGGGCTATTCCTTCATCTTCCCTAAACAGAAAAGACCTCTCACCCTTTCTTCTCTTCCAAACTTACAGGCAGCTGTGCTAGTTTGAAGACAGAAGTGAATGAATGGAGCATGATAGAAAGTCGGCTTTTGATGGGTAATGTCTGCTCATTTCCTTATCTCTATCTTTCCATTGAATTTTTAATAAAATTACTAGTATGCTTATGATAAGAGATTTTTCCTATACCTTTTTTTGTTTCTAAAATACAGACCTCCAAAACACATCCATGTTTCCCTGCTACATTCGGGGAAGAAAGTGTCACATATCCTTGGAAATTAACCTGGCACTGTTCCCTGGCAATGGTCTGGTGGCCAGTATCAGGAGCTGGAGTTTTATTATTTTTATGCTTTCCCTAGTAGTTTATTTTTGACCCATATCAAAGTCATGACACTGGCTGGATGACAGGTACCACTGCTGTATTCTTGTTTAGACATTGGGAGTCTGACCCAGAGAGTGCTGGTATGGCTGGGCAAGTGGCTCAATCTATTTGCTGTCGCTCCTTTAAAAATGGGATAAAGTGCCACTATACTGCAGGGGTGTTATGAGGGTAAAATTCATTATTAATGACTATGAGGTATTCAGATGTAGTGGTAATGAGGCTATATGGATGTCTGGAGTATGTGCTTCACTGCACATCTGAAGAAAAACATGTCTGTTTCCTTGACAACCTCTCTGCATCTGTACCATTGTAGCTGCTCTGCACCGTACGTGGAAATATCAAGCATCATTACTGAAGCTTGCTCACATTTTGCTCCATTCATATTCTGCTATTAAAAGAATTCTGTTTGTTGCATTGACAGTGTGCTACTCTGAATGGTGCAGGCCTATTCCTCCCCCTTCCTTCCTCTCTTCCTCCCTCTCCCTCCCCAGGGGTGCAGACCCCCCTTTTTCTCTACCATCAGGGTCCATGCTCACTCCTTCTAGGAGGCTGATTCGGCTCAGTTGACTGATAGCAAACTAATCTTGTGCAAAAATGAAATAAAGGAATAGTTTTCTGCTGAGCTGCCTTTCAGATGGGTCAGACTGGCATTTGGTGCAGTGGGGATAGCAGGGGCCAAGCAAGAGCAAAGAGAGTCAGGAGAGAGGGGAGCCATGGAGAGGAAGCTCAGCTTAGCCCTCTTCTCTGCTTGCAGCAGAAGCCTCAGGATCACCCCATCAAAGGTGGGAAGCAGCAGCACTTCTCTAAGCGGTGCACAAATGTGGTAATATAGAAACACATCATGTCCATGTCCATGCATTGCCCTTGAGAAAATTAAAACAACATGAACTTTCTGAACAACAATTAGTGCTGCCATCTGTTACTGTCAGCACATGTACGTGACAACCTTGGGTTCACTTCCTTGGGAAGAGCTGTGTGTATTTCACTTTTATTATCCATAAATGTTTCCCTTTTAGTAATGTGGAGATATGTGATATTATCTAACAGTTTTATCTTGACATGTGTCATGCTTGTATGAATGCCTTTACATAAAATGAATATCAAAGAGATCTTCTGCAGTTCTGAGCTGCATACGGTCACTGTTTCTAGACAGGTGAGAGTTTATAGCCCATGGAAGCCCAAGGACTGCTCATGTGAGAAAGTGCTCACCACAGTGCAGCCTCATCCTCCTAATGCAGCCAGTGTCTGTGTCCTCCTTTGAACTCTCGTGTGATAAGATGATTTGTGGTCTCCAAAGATTCAGTCCTACATATGGAGAAAAGCAAATGTATTGTGTTTAAATAGTTGTCACCAATTTCAAAATAAAAACCTCAGGTTTCAAGAGGTCAGTTCTTCTCACTGTCAGTCTAGCCCTATTACCATGTAAAGGTATAAGGGAAGTATAGGCAATAAAATGGTGGAAAGGCACCTGAGTTCAAATTCTTATGCTCTGCTTGCTCCCAGCACCTATGTCTCTGCAGCTCGATTCCCCACAGGTTCATTGCACCGACCAGTACTTCACTTTCTTGCATCTCTGTTCATGAACAGGTTTGCAGCTCTGTCCATTTGCACTGGGTGACATCCCAGGAAAAAGTTCCAAACAAGAGGATTAAAGTGTTGAAAAACTGAATATGAAAATAACTTTCTGGTTAAGAACTGTTTTATGATTAAAAGGAAAAGGAAGCACAGAATGTGGGCCACAAAGTCTGTCCTGTAAATCTCTCCATTCATTCAGTGTTTACGTGAGCATGATATTATCACAATTATACCTTTAGTGTGAGTGAGCCCTCCATCTGTTATCTAAAAGCTGGAATGTGAATAAATGCAAAAGAAAGGAGAACCTGACTTATTTTTGTCAAGCACTGAAGGCAGGTCGAGGAGACTTTGTGAGATCTAGGAAGATTATCCTAACAGTTCCTCCTTACAGTGCATGTTTTACCTCTTTCAAGTTTATACATCTCCTTTTGTCTGAAATAGGTTTGTCCCTACTAAAATCTGTTTCTTGGAGTAGTATTTGTTGCAAATTAAAACATAAGGAACTGCTCTACAGTATCCTGGGAGACCATTTTCCATTTTAAATGCAATGCTAATTAAGTGTACGTACTTTAATCAGTTAACATAAATCAGTTCCAAGTTTACATGTTACCAATATCTTACAAAATATCATTTTCCTTGATTCTAATGAGATCTTCCTCAGTGTGTTTTGTGCAAGTTATTTAATTAAGTGACTTTATTTTTATGTGAACACACACACACACAAATAGTATCTACATATGAATTAGAGAGAAAAAGCAATGGGGATTTATCTTTTTGGGGCAGGTGTGGGTTGAAATTCCTCTTAGATATAGGACTCCACTGAAACCAAAACTAAAACATCCAAAGTAGCCTGATGGGAAAAAGGACAAATGTCCTTATGTGTGTTTGTGAGAAGGGACTGACACAGATGTCTAATTCCAGGACAAGGCTCAGGCCTGCTAATCCAAACTGAAAATAGTTGCTTTCTGCAGCTTTCATACAGGAGTTAAAATTCCAGGAAAAATCGAACTTCTCTCCTCCCCATTTTTTGCTGACTGTTTCATGCAAATCTGCAATCTCCAGGTGTATTGACTTTTGATAGGGATGTTCAGTTTCTCTGAGAATTATGAAGGGACTTGAGCATTTTCGTGGCCAGCAGGTATTTTAAAAAGGTGAGCATGGACACAGCAGCAGAGCTGCTCTATAGGAAATGTACAGAGAATGGCAGAATCTTTGCATTTGACATAGGTACCAAGAAAGTATTGGCTACGTGTCAAAGAGATCTTATTGTACACATGTTTACTTTAATGAAGGGCAGGGTAGGAGAACATATATATATCTACAGACAAAAATATACCCCAGAAATATGGGAGCCATATGGGGAAACACAGCAATACCCTGTGCTGGGAAAAAGACTCAAGTGTGACAGAGACCTCTGTGAAAATAAACTTCAGGATTCAGTAGGCACTTCTGCAAGGGATTAATGAAGCAAATGTGGACTTGCCTCTAACAAGAAACAGAGTCCTAAATTCAATACAAAGAAACTAGCCCATTAAATTTGAGTCACAGCAGAGACAGTGAGAAACAGAGAAGCATGCCCCTTCGTATTATAGTTTGCTGTAGCTGTGCACCATGTTTTACACTGACTGGCCTTCTAGTTTGCCTTCAGTCAGTGAAAAGCCCAGGACTCTCCACCATGCAGTGCCTAATGGACTGCATTTCTGTAGGGAATCAAGACAAGCCTGTGTGCTGGTTCCAGTGGGAAAGCTGGTTTAAGAAGCTCCTTCATAACAGCCATGAACAAGTGTTGCAATGCTATGCTGAAGTTTATTGCCTCTAAGTTGTGAAGTTATGGCTGGTTCCAAGGCCATGCTGTAAACCAGGTCACTGAAATGTTTAAAATAGTCACCAGAGGCTCCAGGGCAGATACTTCTGAAGCCAACTTTGTAAACACGGCCAGCACTGCATAACTGCACAATAAATGTCATAGCTGAGTGGAAGTCTGTGAAAGAAACATGGAAATCCATGAAAGAACATAAAGAATGAAGAAGCCTACCTGTGCCTACCAGTTATATGGTAAACAGCTGCTGGCCACAGCTGCAAAGAGGAAATGCAGCAGCATCCAGACCTCGGTTTAGTTATCTATAGCACATCTAATCATGCCACATTATTGCCAGCTACAGATTTGTTAGCAACTTCCAGTTGTTTCATAATTTTGTCTTGACTGTTAGAACTGTTGATGGGAAAAACCCTATGTGATTATCCTCAGGATGCTCTTTTTTGGCTATTCCAGAATGAAATGGTTCCATTTTATGAAAATGGCTTATTTCAATTTATTTAAAATTAAGAAGCACCAGCAACCTTAAAATGCCTTTACATCTAAAAAGGTCTTTCATTTCATCCCAGCTCATTCTCACCCTTCTGTTGATAGACTTTGGCAACTATTTGGAGAAGGAGGGGCTTAAAACCAGATGTAAAATCTCTCTTGTATGGAGATCAATGATCCTTCTTTCATAAAACTGCCTACTTGTAAATCCATCGGTGATCTTTAGTACATTGACTTATACTCCTGACCTATGATTTCAGCATCTTCTAAATAATAATCTGCAATAGCAGTCTTCTTGTTGGCCAACCTCAAACGCAAACAAATTAAGGAATGTAGTAATAGAGTCCAGACCTCTGATTTTGCAGGCAACTCTGCCAACCTCCTAGAAATGTACACTGAAATCAGCTCTGGGACACTCTAACTCAAGTTCCTGCCCCTACAAGCAGATCTGGAGGAGCATAGAAGTAAAAAATCTCTATCATCATTCAGAGCAGGAATCATGTAGTACAACCTCAGTGGGGGTATGCCGTAAGACATAACCTACAGTCTCAGGGTATGGACATTACCCTGGACCAGAATGGGCTGCTTGATACCAAGAACATGGGAACTCTGTGTTCCTCACTAGCAGTCCACAACACTCTACATCTCAGAGGACTGACTCTTAGCCTGCTTTAATTTAAACAAACTATACAGTCCATGACAGCTCAGTGTTAGAAGGCTGCAAAGGTGACTTAAATCTCATACATCTGTTATGCTTCACAGTATTTTCCCCTTTTCTTGCCTGCTGTGCTTGGTGGTTAATGATTAGAATTACTTTTAATAGATGCAATCATACAGTGGCAACACAAGTCCTTTGCTGCTGCTGGAGCAGCAAAACTCTTTATGTCTCAAAGATATTTCAGTGGGTATGATGGAGGTAAGGTATGGACTGTTTAGGTCACTCTCTGTGAGTGTGCCAAATGGCAATGTTGGGTCATCACAGGCACATTGAGAATGGAAATGTAATCATGTACCAAGAGGTATTGTCTTCAGACTATGTTTTCCTTAAGTTCCTGTTCTTTTTAAGTGACTGTCAAGGGTTATAATCCATCAATTTGAAAAATATTATTCCTTTGAATCTATCTATTTATAAAGAGGACTTATCCATTCCAGCAGGCTGAAAGAGTTTAACATCATCAGCTGCTCTATTCCTGGATCACTACGTGTGTGTAATTGCCTGGAATCCCAGGCTTTCCCATCTGCTTTCACTAAAGGACAGTGCTTTTCTGCCTTAAAGAGATTAAAAACAGACCTTGTACATTTTTGGACTGTGACCATCAGGCATCAGAAGGAGAGGACACTAAAATTTTGCTTGAAACAAATTAAGTGTAACAGGAGCTTTCTTGGGGAGAGTTGCAGTGTCTGTGTGTATTTAACACATAAATGATGCTTTATGCTTCACCAAAGCTAAAAGACAAAAATATCCGTAGTGTTTGCACTGTTTGAAAGTGTCTCTAAAGGGATACCTTAAAAACTTGAGGGGTGTGTGTGTGTAAATCTTCATTTTCTAGTTTAAGGATAAAGACTGAACTTTCTTGGGAACAAGTCTAAAAATATACAGTCATGAAGAATTTCTGTTAGGGTGTTTCTTCAATTCACTTGTCTAAAATCGGCATAGAGCAATAAGGAGGCTAAATGCCCAGTCAGGCAGAGTCCCTACCAATACAGGACATGACATTTCACACACACTGAGCCCTTGGGTGGTAACAGGGGAGAAGGCAAAACACATGTAACAAAAATTAGCTTCATCACTTGATGCACCACTGGAAGCTGTTCAGAATCTGTGGTATTATAGAAATGCACAGAAAACAGCATATGATTTTAACTCTTCTGATTTTTGTCACAGAAGTTATATCTTCTTATTTCCATGGGTTTTAACTTATCCTCTGTAATCTAATTCATCTTGACTTTAGATAGAGGCAACAATGTTCACTTGCCCAAAGAGCATCTTCATTAGGGCACAGATGATACATATATGAATTATTGAAATCTCTCAGTCTGAAGACTTGTATTCTGGACCAGTCCTGCAATTCCATCTGTCTTTGCTTCTGACTGGTCCTTTCCAGTGAAACCTCCAGGAGATGCACATGCCTTGGAGACACAGCTGTGTGTTTGCCCACCATTCTCCTTGCACTTGCATTTTCTGCTTCCTAAAGTTGCCTCAGGGTATCTTTGTAAAATACTGGTGATATTAATGATGGTGATAGTTACATAGACTTTTAAAATATTGTGATGAAAGATTTGTTTTTATAAAAAAGAATTTAATTGTCTTTAATAAGCTTTGAAAGAGGTGCTAAACCAAATTGATAATTTAGTCATTCACAAACAAGATAGTGCAACACACAAAAGTTTAATTCTGCTTCCAACAAAATCAACGGCAAAGTCTGCACTGACCCCACCATGGTGGGGTCTGACTTTGGGTACGTGATCTTGTGGCTTCTAAAGACAAGATGTTTTGCAGTGAATATAAAGGATGCACAAATAGCCACTAGAATATCTGTATGTGCTGGATTTGTCTGTGTGTGCTGGGGGTTTTTGGTAGCAGGGGAGGAGACTACAGCAGTGACTCCCTGTGAGAAGCTTCTTGAAGCTCCCCTGGCTCCAAATCAGACCCACCTCTGGCCAAGGCCAAGCCAATTAGCAATGGTGACTGTGCCTCTGCAATAATGTATTTAAGAAGAGGAATCTGGTATGAGGAGTGGGAGCCGTGAGGAGGAGCTGCAAGGAGGACATGTATGTGAACACCAAGGTCAGTGGAAGAAAGGAGGAGGAGGAGGGAGGTGCGCTAAAGCAGAGACTCCCCTCAGCCTGTGGTGAGATGGCAGGGCCACTCCCCTGCAGCCCATGGAGGTCCACAGTGGAGCAGAGACCCACCTGCAGCCCATGGAGGACCCCACACCAGAGCAGGTGACTGCACCTGAAGAAGGTTGGGAATCTGTGGGAAGAAGCCCCTGGTGTTGTAATTCGGCACTGGGAGGATTACAACACATGGGAGGGACCCACACTGGAGCATCTCAGGAAGAGTTGCAGCCCACGGGAAGGACTCATGTCAGAGAAAGTTCATGGAGGACTGTGTCCCATGAGAGCGACACCATGATGGAGCAGGGGAAGAATGCGAGGAGTCCTCCCCTGAGGAGGAAGGAGCCTCAGGACTGAATGTAGCCCCATTCCCTGCCCCCTGTGTCACTGATGGGGAAGAGGTAGTGAAATTGGGAGCAAAGCTGAGTCTGGGAAGAAGGGAGGGGTGGGAGAAGGTGTTTTTAAGACGTGGTAATGCTTCTCACTGTCCCACTCTGTCTGTAGAGTGTCATTGTTGTTAGTGTCTGAATGAAATTGATGTTCTTTTTCTTCCCCTAATGAGTCTGTCTTTTGCCCATGACTATAATGGGTGAGTGATCCCTCCCTGTCCTTATCTTGATTTCCGAACCTTTTTGCTTTATTTTCTCCTTTGCATTCCTGAGGGAGAAAGTGGGTGGGCGGCTGCGTGGTGCTCAGTTGCTCTCTGGGCTCAAACCATGCCACTGTAAAACATTCAGGAACTCAGAAATTCAATACTCCTTGTACTTAGTTAAGAACCAACATGAAAAAACTTACATGTCATTTGCTCTGCTCAAAATAGAATCAGATTTAATTGTATTTTCTTAAAGATCTTTTTTAAAATTGTGATTTAAATATCATTATTCATTGGAATTTTAAACATTAATGATCTGCATTTGATGCAACATTTTGGCCTCCCCTCGGAGCACACCTACCCTGGAACAGCTCTGGAATCTGGTAGGAACACTGCTGATAGCACAGTGTAGCAGCCACCTCTTGTGTAACACAGTTCACACTGTAACATGTTTATATTGGTTAGACTCAAGTGTGTAGTACTGCTGTATAATCAATACTGCTACTATTTCTATTTGTTGTATGCCAAAGGGTGCAATGGGTAAGCAAATTTGAGAAGGCTGTCAATACATTTATATATTCAATACAGTGCAAGCTGTATGTGCAGATGTGTGTAGGTATATAATGTGGTATGTATATATATATAAACACATTAAACTAACATGTGAATGAAAATGCCTTAGTTTTATAAGCATGTGCTAATTATTTTTAGGAAATGTGCATAGTCATACTAATCACTCTGAGCTAAAAGAAAGCATATCTCCCCCTAGTATAAATATACTTTTCTGGAGTGAGGTTCACTTTCCATCTTTTACTCAAAAAACCCATTTATTTTTCAGGGGGAAAAAAAAAGGGTCCAACAATAAGCACCTAAAAAAATTTACAGTGCAAGGTACTTTTCCTTGAGGTATGAGATTAAATCTGTTGAAGCAGAGGAGAGAATGGAATGTCATTACCCTATCTCTCACCATGTATGCCTGAATGAAGGACAGAGCAGTGTCTCCATGGGTATGTGCTGAACACTGTCTGGTTTTTGTATGAGGGAAATCTGCAGGTGAAGTCTATGGAATGTTAAGAAATCCAGTTTGTAGTCCAGAAAGGACTGCATTGAGCTAAACACTCAGCTGATTAGCTACACCAGTATGTAGGTATTTCAAGCCATGCCCAGAACACCGCCTGGTAGGCTCCTACTGACTGACTGTAGTGAAGACATGTGTATCTCAAAATCTCTTATGTTTCAGGGTGGGGCTGCAGATTTTGAGGTTTTATTGGTGATTAGATCTAGTTGCTAGATGTTTCAGTCCAAAATAAGCCTCTAGCTTGCAGTGCTGCATTGGCCAAATAAGTATTGCTGTTTACCCATCCACACATTAGGGATCATACTGATGTTTTGAGATATATGGATTTCAAATGCTAATTGTTGTTATAACCACTAAGTGTACAAATATCACTGTCACTTTTTCCACAAAAAACGCTGCTTAGAGTTCATATCATGGCATAAATATCTGAGTATGAGAGGTTTTGCTTTATAAACAGAAAGAGCAATATGGTTCTGCACTGATGAGCCAAGATGCCTTCTTGAAGGAAAGCACTGGTCAAGCAGCTGTTGCTGGCAGGCTTGTGCCTACCTTGTGGACTCACAGAGCCCCTGGAGAGTCACTTGAATAAGGCTAGCTTAATACATCTTCTGGCAAGTAAGTTGCATTTTTCATAGTGCACTTTCTCATAACCTTTTCTTACCCTACATTCTTCTTATGGGTGAGAATTTCTTGGTGCCCCTCTGACTCCATCCTGCTCTTGAAGAGGCACAGGAATGCAAGCAGTGATACCTTCCTTACAAGAATGGATAACAATTTACAAGAGGAAAAATCTCAGCACAAAATATAATTTTCATAATAGTGTAATTAAGAAGGATTTGCAATGAATAATCACCTTGTCTTTTTGCATAGTTTTGGATTGATTTTTTTAATGAAGCAATTACTTGCAAAATTTTCCAAAACAAAACCCATTAGTTTTTCCCCATCTAATTCTTGTTGATAGAAAAGTGCCATCACCTTTGTCAGTCTGAGTGTGTTCACACTTGCCTTTGCACAGCTACTTGAGCTTTCTGCAGCAGTAGCAGGTAAGATGAGGGTCAGTAACCAGAAATTGGGGTCACTTTTCCAGGTATCACATTACATATCTCAATCACTAGCTCTTTCTGGAATGTTTCATCTAAACCCGCTAAAGTTTAGCTGCATTTTAAAGCAAGGTCACTCAGTTTCTCCGATCTCCATCCTGTGGTTTTTCACACAAAGACCCAAATAAGATTTGCTCACAGCTGTTTCTTAGCACATGAGTGGGCTTAGTTTGCTGGGAGGCAATTTGAATATTGATAGAAAGCAGAAACAATGCTGAGTTAGTGCTCCAGTCCAGTGCCTTCTTAATTTAAAGGAGAGGGAATCGAGCCTGGAAAAAGCTACAATATCACAGCACTATTTCTACTGTGGGAATTTTGCATACAAGTCAAAATAAATGTGTGCAATTCAGAAAGCAGCGTTTCCCGCTGCCGGATGGGAGGGATCATCGCACGAAGTAATTGGATTACAAATAGAGCGATAGCAATGAAACACTTGTTTGCAGTGTATGAAACTATAGGGAAAACAGAACTTTCCCTGCTGTGCTGTAATGTCTGACTTTTCCCCCCTGGGGTAATCCCAAACCCCGGCCCCTCTTCCCCTGGAGAAGTGCAGAAGGCTCCATAGGGAGCCGCTGTGCAGGGAGCTGTCGCAGCCAGCCAAGAGTGAAGGGCACAGGCAAAAGCAGGGCTGAAATATCTATCTGACGTGACTCAGAGGAGACCCATGTAGCCTGCTCCTGTTTATTTGCATGCTAGTCCTCAAACTAGTTGGTATTTTTCACAAAAGTTATATGATGACAAAGCCTTGAAATATAGTCATTCGGTGACATCAGAGCGGTGAGATACAACTCCTTGCCATTGCTGTCCAGATGATTTGTGCTTTTCACTACAGTAATATGATAATAAAATCAGAGTCCGGAGAAGGAAAATGACAGACAAAAGCAGACGCTTGCCAGTAGTCCCTTGCTCTGTCTGGAAATATAAGCCTGTTACATCAATAGAAAGCTATTTAGTTCATTCTCATTAAATTTATTAGTAGGGTGACTTTATATAGCTTTGACACAATGATTCGGTAAAGCTGGCCACTGCATTTTTCTAAGTGTCTTTTTTTCAAACACTGAAATGGCCCATCAGGCAATAAACCTGGCTTTAGAGGTCAACTTCAGCAATTAGAGGGAGAAAATAGCCAGAAGATGCTGAGGTCTGCAAAGCAACTCCCTTGTCTATTTTTAATCACACCTTTCTGGAGAGACATTGAAAATTTGAGAATGTGCTACTAGGGAATTCAAGCTCCAGCATTTTTCTCTGTGTGTTAGGAACTATACTAGGGCAAAAAGAAATAGAAGTAACAAATGTTGCATGATTAAGGCTTGACCTTGGTTTAAAACAGAATAGTAAAAAATTGAAATGAAAAAGGGCCAATTTTTTTTCAGTGAAAAAAAGCTGATGTCCAGCTCACAGCGATTTGTCACATTAACTTGAAGGAAAGATACAGGAGTGAGAATCATAGTAGGGGTAAAACTGCAAGGAGGGTCAGATAGTGCTTGGGAGGTATGTTTAATGAAAGGGGGTGTCTTCAGAGGCAGAAACAGAAGATAAACTCCTTGGGTAAACATTTGTGATGCAAAATGTAATAGCAAGGCTCAGGAGTCTGCCAGGGGCAGAGTGCCCATCATTTTTTATTGCACATGATGGAAACACACCTTAGTATGGGATGAGTATGAGTTATGGAGGGTAGAGCTGTCTGCCTTTCTGCTAAATCTCCTGCAGCTTTTCAAGTGAACAGTAGCAGTTTCTCCCTCCATAAGGGAAGCCTCAGGACATGGGGAGCCACACTGTTGGCACAGCAGATAAAACAAGGCCATGACTTGCTGCAGCACGGCTGGGCCAACACAGCTGCTCTAACCCCATGGTGCTCCAGCCCCAGCAGGGTTGTGCTCCAGGGAGCAGTGAGACAGTCCAGCCTCCCCTCGCTGCAACCCTTGGCTCTTCCCACATATTTCTTTTCTTGCCCGCTAGTCCACATCTGTGCCCAGACCTCGAGGGACTGAGTCTGCAATACATCTTTCAGTAGGGCTTGACTTCAAAAAATTGTAAACTGTGTATTTTTAGCTCCACATCTGTCACTACATTGTACTTTAGTTGACATGGCATTTTTCAGACTGATTTCAGTAGCTGCCTGATAGCTTAGAAATTATTGACATTTGTTTCAACAGGAAAGCCTGTACTTGTGAGAAAAAATAGCTTTTCTGATTGGTATCCTGAAAAGAGCAACAGTGCTGATGACCATACAGACTGAGAAAGGAAACACGCACCTGTGCGTGGACCACAACAAGATTTTCTAGAGCTCCAAGAGACACTGCAGCAGTACCCAGAAGAACCTTCAGGATACTCAGAAGCAGTAAGTGAGCTGAGTTAATGCTAGACAATTTCCTGCTGAATATTAAAATGTCCCACTTAATTTAACGTTCAGTGTGTTGTCATTTTAGGGCTTGGAAAAGGAAAGCTGGGAGAAGCATCAATAGTTTTTTGCTGTAAGGTGGGATATGTTACTGATTTCATTTAAACAGCCATTTGTATCTTAAGGAAAGCAGAGATTATCTACTTCCTATTTGCAGAAGAATATTAAAGACTGTGAAGCACCAGATAGAAAATGAGGACCGGTGAGCACTCCTAACACATTAAGCATTGTAGGGCAAATTGCTATACTTATTCTGCCTGCACATTTTCTGTGGGTGTCAATTACATGCACAGAGTATCTATTCTCATTAGATAATTGTGGTTAATAACTGTCCATCTGAATACACTAATGGCCACATGATTAATCAAGTGTTGAGTTTTACAAGCAGATTTTGCTTCTGGCTCTTTATCCAAATAAGGAGGAAAAAAAAATATACAGTAGACTTTTATTGTAAAATAGGGGATGAATCTGAAAAGAAGTATTTCTCATGCACCATTTCTCAATAGTTTAAGCAGATTAAACAACCTGAAATCTATTTAAAAAACCCTAACACTTATGTCTGAGAAAGTAATTTCCCGTACTTGAATCAGACTAACACAATAATTTCCATTTACAACTACATACACAGCCAAATCCTTATAATTTTCTTACAATTCTGCAGACTAACTCATGACCACTTCAGAAATATCCTTGCCTTCACTAGGTTTACAGAAGACTATAATGAATTTAAAACCACCATTTAAAAATTGAACCACATGTTTTTTTCTGAATTTTAGAACTGGGAAGTTGTTAAAACTACAGGTTTGGGGTTTTTTTCATTGCATCTCTGTGTAGTAAGGCCTCTTGCTTACTAAGCATTATGACTAAATGCAGCTGTGTTTATTTCTTTTTTTAAACTACAATTCTCACAGTAGCAACTAGACTAAGAACATGTAGAACTCTTTTATTAGACAAAAACCCCTTGTCTCTTAATTCACTCTTAGAAAATGTGGCGACTTCTTTGTAGTCTTAGCAGCTCATAAAGAGGAAGAAATCTATAACATATGTATAAGTATTTTCCAAGTTATTTCTATAAAGGTATAGAAAAAGTAGCAGATTAGTCACTAGCCATGAAATGCAGCTGACTTAATGGAGTTTGTGTAAATGCTAACAATCATTAATGCCTGTTGAATAATAGGGCATACATGTATAATCCACGTTTTTGTATACAGAAAGGCACAAGCTAACACAACATAGGCTAACGTGTACTTCAAGGTTTTCATCATCCTGGTTAATCTTGTCTTGATCCCTGTTCTTCTGCTTAAAGTGTCCCAGGCACATTCCACCTAAAGCTCTTCTAATAGAAAACATCAGTTTAAGATAGTGAATGAAAGACAATGTCTCATTTACCCTGGTGGAGTTACTTCTGTTATCCTTGCATTATGGAATTTTGCAGAAAATAAACCATGCTGCAGAATTAACAGAGAATGTAATCCCTGCCATGGGGTTCTGTAGGATGCTTCAAAAAGCACAGGCAGGACTTTGCACTCTCCTTTGAATGTTCCTGTTTCTATTTATTTATATAGCAGTGCGGTGGTTCTGTATACTGTAGTTGCTAAGTTTTCCAAATACTTTTTAGAACATTATAGAGTTATCGTTTCATAAGTATTTTAAAGTCATTGCATACATTCTACTCATATTCAAATGAAACACAAACTCCTTGCTTAATTTTTGGTGAAGAATTGTTTTGTCATGCCACAGTCCACCCAGAATAAGGGGCAATGACTTGTTATGATGTCAAGGAGCTGGATAAACTTATATGGTTTAAATTCTTCTTTCTCTTTGACTTCCTTGGGGAGTAAATCAGCATCCATCTTTTTGGAGGGTGACTGGCAGCCCTCTCTTACCCCTAGCCCTGGAGGATGGACCCCCAGTCTGCCCATCTCTGTGCTAGCCTGCCAGTTTCGGCCCATCACTCTGCTTGGAAGCAGCAGGTTGGAAGCAGCTGATTTTACAGCCTCGGGTCCTTTCTATCCTCTGTGCATGCCCAGGGTGGCTTTACAGTTTAGCTCTAAAAAGGCCAAATTGTCAGTCTGTGTCAAGCTTGTCCTCTTGAGAAGTGCAGGGGTCTGGAGAGGGTACCACCTTACCCACACTCAAAATGCAGCCCCTCTGTCACTGCAGCTTGTCAGCACACAAAAACCCACCATCAAACCCAACCAGCTCTGGTGGAAGCAAGGAGCAAAGATGGCCAGTGAGCTCCTGGGACCACTGGAGTCAGCACTTTTATCTCTGACTTCAGCATGGTCAGGATTTCAGCCACCAACTGAATTGGACAGATTGTAGGAACTGGAGTTAGCTCCGAAGCACCTCCAATACTTGCAACTTTTTTTTAACACCATCTTCTGACATACACTGTCTTGATCTAGAGGAAAGCATTACCCTGATGGCCAGCTTTGTTGTGTGCTGGGATGCTCAGAGGTGCGGCATCTGAACCCCACTTCACTGCACCCAGTACTTGCAGCAGAAGACTTGGCTGGAGGTGATAAGACTGTAAGCAGACACCATCTCCTCATCCCAGCGCAGCTATCCTCACATCCGCTTGTCTTGACTTTTAAAAAACCTTCACAGGCTTAATTTGTATTGGAGCAGGATTGAGAAATAAAAGCACCAGGAAGCTCTCTGCTCTTTGTTAGTGCCCACCAAAATTAACCCTCCTCCTACGCTTCAGCCGTTCCTTCTTAGTGGCAAATTAATGCCTGAAATGTGAAAGCTTGACTTCATGCCCTGCTATAATCTGACTCACTCTTCCCCAAACTAGTCCAGGTACCTATGCTTTGAGCTTTTCTTTTTAAATTACATTATGTAAAATATCCTCTACAGAAAAGTAAATGTTTCTAGGCAGAAAGTTAACTACAAAGTACAACTAAGGTTTCTTTTATTCACAGCTTAGTAGGTTTAATTCCACGCTGCTATTCATCTCTGATGTGCGCCTCATTGATAAAAACGTTATCTTTATAGACATATGGCAGTAAAAATTGGATTAAGACAAAGTATGATATAGATATAAAAATGAGAGGAGAAAGAAATAAAAGAAAATGAGGTACTGAGGAGAGACACAGATTCATGCATTAGAAACACATAAGAAAGTAAGATGAGAGGAACAGTTTTATCTAAGGAATTTATTAAAATGCTTAGATGAAAATATGTGACTAAGAAAAAATTAGGAATCACTGTAATCATACATGAAATGCTGTTTAACTGTATCAGCAGCTTTCTCCAGCTAGGTAGTAATGAAGGGTAAAGTATATCCCAACTGCTACTGATGTACTTTTAGTCTGTTTACAGATTTAATATTTTAATTGCACAGTCCTAGGTCAGCTTGTCTCTTTATAAACTAATGACATCCAAGGTGAGAATGAAACAAAACAGGTTGTTAAATGAGCCACTGGGGGAAAATTATAAGATTTCCTGAATACAATTGAGGTACAGAGAAATTACACGAAAGACTAACAAAGAAATCCATCTTCTTAATGATGGCAGTCACTTTCACACTTAGTGGCCTCCCCCCATGGGTACCAGTGTGTCAGGTAAATCCTTCAGCTCTTCTAGGTCAGTGGAGCTCTGCGTTATTGATGCCTGATGTCTACAGCAGCTTTCTGTCCCTTCCCCTGTCAAATTCAGGTTTCTATTAAACAGTCAAACCTGCCACTCACTGGAGGCCTGATTCTCGTGAGTTTGGAACCTCTTTTTCCCTCTTCTAAACTGAAAGTCTTGTAGTCAATAAAAATTGTTCATTTTCTATGTCGTAAACCAGCGATTGATCTATAGGTTTAAAATATCCAGCCTACTGTAAGGGCTGCACCTTCACTCTTTCTGTACAAATGCAAGTTGCATTTGGCTGCAGGAAAGCCAAAGATTCGCATTTGTATGAAATAAATTTCTGTGTACCTAACTCTTATCTGCTCCTCTAACTTGGCACCTAGTCTGAAGCAAGGGGGTCTCTTCTGAGACATTGAAGAGGCACCTACCTATCTCCATGAGCTATAGGAGGAACTTGGGAATTCAGGTAGTTAAATTTAAAAAAGCTGAAATTATCACATCGGAGTGGTCAAACCACAGTGCTGTTTGGTATTTAGCTGTGTTACCCTGAAAACACTGCTTGCAGGCAGAAGACTTTTGGAAACCATTACATGTATAGCTGGGATAAGGCATCTGACTCCAAACTAATGACCCTGTGCTCTCTCATGCTGTCCAGAAGCAAGAGATGGCATCTCATCGGTTCCTTTGCTGCTTCAGAGCACTGTGAGAGAGGGAAGACATCATCACAAAAGGCAACTGCTGGACTCCATAGATGTGGTAGGCATCTCAGCCAGCTGAAGAGACTATCATGAGCCCCGGTGTGATGTCAAGAACAGTCCAGCTCTAAAACGAGGGCACTTGTCAGAGCTGAAGGACCAGCACGTGACACCTTTCGTTTCCCTCCACACCCAAGTGCTGCAAACACTCTCACATGGCAATTGTTATAATTTGTCTCAGTGCACAGTTTAAAAACAGTTTACCGTCTGCAGTTGTGAGGGAAGAACATTTTTCTTCTTTGGCAAATGAGTGTTTTCAGCATAATGTGCTATTGCAGCATTTTTATGTAATATGAGCTTTTCTTCCATCTCCTCCTTCAGTCAAGTTCTTGAAAACACTCTCAGTGGAAAATACCTGCAGAAAATAAGACCTCTTTCCCCACCTGCCCTTTTCCCCATTTAGTAGAAAAAAATTACAGTAAGTTAAAAACACATTAACAAATGGCAGTACCCATGGGAGTGTCTGCTGCCCTCTGAGCTGCCCTGTCTCCTGCCAGCGGTTATGTCTGTGCTATGCATTTCAGCTTTTACCTCTGATCTTTTCCACTGTCTGATAAGAAGTTTTGACATTAACCGACAGCATTTGGCTAGTTTTCTCTCATTTCTTTTCAACCTCAAAGAGCTGTGTCTGGTACCCAGTGGTCTGAGTGGAAGGAAGGCTGCATGGTCACGCGATGCTTCACTGGCTCACAAAATCCATCATTTCGTGTGGGATGGCTGCCAGGCTGCCTCTGCCTCTACAAATACGCCTTCAAGGTAATTGTTGTGAGGAATGAGAACCAAATTTATGACTTGATGAGATGGAAATGAGTGAATTTACACACATAGTAACTCTGCTTTGGTGGAAGCTTTTACTGAAGGCCCACATTTCCAGTCTGAGGGTGTGCATGAGGAAAAGCTATATCTGCTGCAGAGTACTTGGACTCATCTGTCGTCACCATGCTGTGGCTGGTGGGTGGTCTGGTTTAAACTGCTGCTTCTTCCCACACCTTTGCCTTACCCTCACTGACCTGTCACAGGCAAAATGATACAGAAAGAGAGAGCTGACTCACACTATGGTAATTAAGGCACAAATGTGGTCCTGTCAGGAGGCAGTGCGAGGCCATCTCAGTCTCCAGCTACCTCATGGCTGGCTGTGATGGACTTTTTCCCAAGGGCTTGGCAAGTGTGTGGGGCAAAGGAAAAACTCCTCCAGAAATGAAGTGAGGTCTGGGGGGAGAAAACGGCCAAGTGGGCTCTAAATGTAACTTGGATCAAACCAACTTGGATCAATCACCTAGTTATGTTGGACAAAAGTGTAGTTACAATCTGAACATATATGAGATGTAATCTCTGCGTTTTTAAGCTGAAGACAGTAATTTTTAAATAAGTTTTTGTTGAAATTCTCACCTGTGTTAAAAAACTGTCAGTTTTAAGAGGCTAAATAATCCCCCCAAAAAGTACAACATTAGTTTTAACATAATTTGTTTGACCAGAAATTAAGTTGTGGAGAGACACATATAGTTTTTGTTTCCACAAGAAAAATTCATTTCAGGTCGACTTGAATAGATTTAAAAAAAAAATTATCCCTCTTCCAAGTCTCTTCATTCTTATTTCTTAATTTTCCCCTCTTAATTTTTTAAGGGAAATATGCTTTCTTAGTTGGACTGCCAGAGTGTAGTAGCTGTTACCCAGTTTCTGGTGCCTATTTTAATTCCCTCATGCATACAAATTGAATACTTACCTCCAAAAATATGTGCAGGTCAGGAACCAGGTTTTTTTATCCTGTAGACCTTTGTAATAGTTTGGCAACACCTTACCTGTCTAGGAAGCAGATGGACGCCCATTACTGACTGCCGCCTGCCATGGGGTGTGAGGACCTGGCAGGGCGCTATGAGGATGGGCAATCAGCTGCTTCCTCCTGCTCCTGCTGACCCTAAAGGCACCCCCCTGCTTGGGTTACCCCTTGTCTGGGAGGTGAAGAGCAAGTACATGAGCGCTGCTCTGGGGAAAGCTCTCTGAGAAATGGCCATGTCCAAAGAGCTGCTTTGCAGCAGCAGTGACAGTCCGGGTTTCCATTTGGCATTTGCCTGTCAGGCCCTGCCTAGCCCCCAGGCTCAACCGATTTGTTAGGTGTCGTAAAAGGCATTGAAACAGATGGACATTAGTTCAGGCAGCCAAGACATCCTGTAAATTATGTGGCTCATAAACTCGGTCCAAGTCCATTTGCAGTCAGTGGGAATATTGCCATGGACTCAGGCAGGGGCTGGATTAAACTCAGTTTGTGTGGGTGTAGAGGAGCAGGATTTACAGCTACCTTCCTCCAACATATATCTGTCAGTAACTAAGGATACAGGGATATTTTATCACCTGTTCTCCACTGCACTGGGTTAATTTTCAAGGCGAGTCAGGGTGAGAGAACATCCAAGATCACTCAGCTGGAAAGATGAATTTAAGAGGAGTTACCACCAGCCAGATCTGGCTTCTCTATTTCATCCAGGACTAGACCAGAACTGTCCTGCAATGTCCAGCATCAGCACCTGTCCCCCTTTTCCAGCCCTGAGGGAAATCGCACCCCCTGTCCAGCCACCTTGGTCCTACACCCATTCTTCTCTTCTCCCTCCCTGTGCCCTGAAGGCACAGGCCGGCTGTCAGCTCCAAGTCCTGTTTTATCTACTTAAAATCTTGTAGTATCTATATAAACAAATGATTAATGTGCCAGTACATAGCGTGGTGAGAATATGTAGGCAAAGCAAGCTCACAAATTTGAAACACACACAGAAGACAGTTTGTTTCCCCAGTCCTTGTTTTAAGGGGTCAAGATGAGCACCCAGGCTGCTCCTCCAGCAGAGCTGGTGGGCACAAACCGAAACTCACACCCTTGTCTCTCTCTTCCTGCTTTCACTTCATTACCTTCAAAATTCAGTTGCAAGTGCAATCTGGATTTCTTGTTCTGACCTCTCCCACATATTGGGAAAATTTTTAAAGAATTTTCTGCTGTGTTTTGAAACAGTTAATGTTTTAGGAAGAGACAGCTAACAGTGTGGTTAACATAGGGCATCAGCAGTCTGGGGAGTTGGCAGTTCAGAAGGTCACTGGCTTTGCCAAAGGAGGATAATCAGTACAGTTCCTTACATCTGTCATGACATTGATTGGCTGACATCTATACAGCTCTCTTGCTACAGTCAACTTCCTAGAAATTAATTTCACATTGATCCATAGCACTGACACAGTCTTGCAAAGTGTCATTGAAAGGAGTTACAGGTAGTCACAGATTAACCTGGGGCTCCTACCTTGAGTCATAGAAAAATAGAACAGGAAGGATTTCAGGAGGAACCCTGGTCCATCCCTCTGTTTAAAGCAGAATCAGCTGTTCCTCACTTAACACTCATTTACCCTGTTCTGAAGACCTGCAGCATCCCATGGTCTCCCAAGGTAAGCTGTTTTGAGGCTTTATTACTTTTACCACTGGAAAGCTATTTCTAATATTGAATTGAAACTTTTCTGCTGGAGTTTGAGCACATTATTTCTTGTCTGAGCCTTCGTGACCACAGAGAAAAAAAGAAAATCCTCTCTATAGCAAACTTCTAGGTATTAGAGGACTTTCATCATAATTTTTGACATGTTTTTTAGGCAGACAGTTCAACTTCCAGTATTTCCTTGCAGATTGTACATTTTTAGATTGCTAATAATTATTGTTGCTGTCATCTTAATGTCTTCCTGGAAGTGTTATCCCTAAAACTTAGTATTATGTATGTCCCCATTGATGCTGTACTAGTCATCACTGGTGACCAGATCAGAGGGATGACTCAGTCTGTGGTGCAAGCCATTTTCCCACTCATATATTCCAGAATGACTACATCCATTTTCTCTCTGATAAGGAAATTGTTCACCAATAATTGACCCCCTTTTTTGAAAGGCTGTTGTATAACCCACCCACCCCCAGTCTATGACTGTGTTTAGTCCCGCTTGAAGTGACACCCTTCACTTGATTTTACTGAGCTTTAACCTATTTTTTTCAGACTATTTTTTCAGGTTGTCAAGATTAATTTGAATTCAGATGTCACCCTTCCCCAGTTCTTCCCAGACTTCTGCCCCTTCTTGCACCATACCATCTAGGCATTTGATAGATGTAGTCTGTATTTCACTGTCCAAGTAATTAGTGAGAAGCTGAACAAAATCAGGTCTGGGACAGGCTCCTGCAGAGCCACTCTCTGTGTGACCTACAGAAAACTCTCTGGGCACATTTATTAACCAGTTTTGTACCAACCCCATCATAGTTTCATCCAGACCACATGCCAGCAGAAGGGATTAAGAGCATTTCTTGCCCCTGTAAGCACCAATGAGCACTTTATTGGAGTGTGCTGGTGTGGATTCAGGTCTCATCATTGGACAAAATTAGAGTTTGGGCCTGAGATCTCGTGGTATTGTTTTTGAAGGTCCCAGTAATCGAACCACTGAACAAGCAGGGAGACTTCCTCCCCTGTGAGTCTTTCTTGACCTTCAGCCTATTTTGTCCGCTGTTTGTTGCTCTTACTGTGGCAATCCTTCATGGGAATCAAGTTAGCAAGGGATGATGGACAACAACAGCCAACAGCTTGTGCATGGTCCTGGGCATTTAAACTAGGGATGGGTGGCCAGAAATGGGGATCCACCCTTAGTTTTCTAAATTTCTGCTTACGGAACTACTGTGGACAGGAAGGACCTCTAGGCAGGGTTATATCAGCTGAAGCAATAACAGAGGCCTTTGCCTCCTCACTGGGACTTACTGTATAAGGCAGCTAAGAACACAGTTGTTTCCATTCAATTATTTTATGGCACTGAGCGAAATTCTGGAGCCAATAGCTGTGTACATTAATCTTCCTACAGAAGGGGCAGAAGACAAAAAAGAAACAAAGTGCTGGAGTCCTTGCTGGGTAGAGAAGTAGGGATGCTGCGATCGCTGCAGGACAGAGCCTGGCTCACACTATATATGAGCAAAGGTCCTGCAACAGGGTGAGTTTCCTCAGGGGTCAGAAGTGCTTGGGCAGTATTAGTTCCTTACAAGAACAAGGGGAGCAGGGAGCGTCTTGGTTGGGCTAGAAAGCAGGAAAGCATGGAGAAGAGAGCTATTTATGACACTGTTTCAAAATGCTGTCCCTTCTGCTCTGCTCTAAATATTCACGTGACAGGTAATGGAGCACAGCGTTTGCCAGCTACCCTTGAGAACCCGCTTGAGCAGCAGCACAGCAGTCTCATAAGACATGTGCTATTAGTGAGAGCCCTGCAGAGAGACCATTGCCACCCATGAGGACAAGACATTCCGCATTTCTGAGGATCTCCTTCCTATCAGTCCCAAGATAAAATGAAACCACTCACCATCTTACTGCAGTGCCTCATCAGATACACTTGAACAAAGATATTGCAGCATATCTTAACCCCTGCTACTAGGTATTTGTCCGGAGCAGGAATGTGCTCAGATTCATACATTGGTCCTGTCACTATGTGTGTCTTACCTCTGTGGACTGATTCAAAAGAGACCCTGGACTGGCTGGATGGGCTGATTTGCATCCACCCTGCTAAAGGTCAGCATGTTGCCCACATCCACACTGCATAGCACTTTGACCAGGTCTCTTCAGGGTACCACGGATTAGTCCTGAGGCATAATTACTACTTTTTCAACACTTCTCAAAAGATGTGTAAATGTGGCACTTAGGAACATGGTTTAGTGGTGGACTTGGCAGTGTTAGGTTTATGGTTGGACTCAGTGATCTTAAATGTCTTTTCCAACCAAAATGATTCTATGATTCTATGAATTCTGAGAGGGCTCTGTTACAGCCTGCAGAATGATGCCTTTATGCATGACACTAGGGTGTTTTTGTGTACCTGAGAGAGAACAGGAATATTTCTGAAATTGCAGCGTCCCCTGTGATGCAGAAGTCAAACTTGGTACAGTCTGCATCTATGCTGTCTGCTTAGATCACTCTGGTGATATAACCTGTCAAATGTGGCTGGTTTCCCATAGAAAAGGATTAGTTGGTTCACTCTAAAAACAAGCCTGGGAGCAAGCGAGGATGTTTACAATGTGAACAAAGAGCCAGACTTTCTGTGTGGGAAATATGAAGGCTAGTGATCAATAGCTACAATTTATTTAAGATTCCTACCAGAGTTACTGCAAGAAAATTGCTTTCAAGAACTGTAATGCATCAGTAATTTCAGTTGCGTTGCAGTTGAGGTGTCTACAATCAGATCCAATCACTGGAAAATTTTTTGAGTTTGATTATTTTTATCTCTTTTTTTCATAATGACTGTAGCTGAAATAGCTGAAGAAAAGGAGAAAAGTGATTGAAAATTGTCATCTGTAGAAGACAAAGTCTATCACAGTGGTAAACAGTCTATCACAGTTTCAGGAGCAATGGCAAAGTTGTGAGATGATCCGTGCATACCTCTTGAGTTGTTGGTGTCGTATCAACAATATGTGCTTTGCTTGTAGATTTTCCTGCAGCACCAGCTCATAAAAACATGACACTGTGAATTAAGAGAAATGGCAAAGGGAGAAATGAGTCAACACAAATTGAGCCATATTATGCACAAACAAGGCACTAAGTGTGTGCATCAACTGACATTTTTGAGCACTACCGTTAATCGTACTATTTTGTATTTCACTTTAATGTGATCATTTCTTTCAATTACTGACATCTACTGAAATTTTAGTAAATGTGAGGTGTAAATAGACAGATATCTGTTTGATTAGGCACAGAAAATACCTCTGTAGTAAGCAGTATCGCAACTTATTTGTATTGAAGGTAAAAGGACAGAGTGAGATATGGAGGCACTTACACTATTTCATAACCCAGCCATTTATCATTTGCCTGCTGGATACCAATTCATGAGGGAGCTTATTGGGTCTGTAAGCTGCAAACAAGAAACAATTATATTTTTATCCAAAGTTATTACAGAAAATAACCCAACAGTAATCTTGCAGTCTAAAAATTTCTATTGATGTGTCTATTCATAACTGTCACAAATCTCACTGAGTGGTAGAAGCTTACTTAAGGACTCTGCATTTTATTAGTATCATCCTCACCAACTCTCATTAGTTTCATTATTAATACAGTTAAATTCTCAGTCTCCCAAATTTAATGTGGACAGGTTTGTCTGGAGTAGCAGTCTAGCCCGTTGGTGCAAGAGCCATAGCCATAGAATAAGAGATGGGGAAGGTATGTGGAAATTAATATGTTGCAGCGGATTCATAACTCATCTAGGTGTGTTCTGCTCCCAGGTGGGACTTTGTGTCTGCTGCAGTAGGAAGGTGCACTATCCCACCTGCCCCAGGAAGGACAGCTTTATTGGCCCGGTCTCTGGAAATTCTCATTGCAGGCACTGTGCAGAGGTGTTGTCCTGGTTTCTTTGAGCTTTCTGCAGCCAGGAGGATTTATCAGACATTCTGGTGGAAGTCATGCATCTGGGAACTGGTGAAAGGAAGTGGAGCAGCTCTGAATACCCTGTGTCCCAAAGCCAAGTTCGTTGAAAGATTAATCCAAACAGAAAATTGCCCCAAAGGTTCATATTTTATTTCCACCAGTCTCTCCTCATCAGAAGGAAAGATTGGTGAAAGAGAAGAATCATCATGTGAGACGAAGTCCTGAGACAAGCTCTGTGCACCGTCTTTCATGCTTTCAAATTTTGAGCTGGTATAGCTTTTACTGCTACAAGGCTTGGGCTTCAGCTGGTTGCCAATGTGATGATACAAAGAGCAGTGGTTCATCTGAATGGGGAAATTAGCTGGATTAGCTTTAGCAGAGTAAGCTGTTTGGCAGGGACTGCTCTGGAGTTGCTTCCCATGGTGGGCATTGCCTCTCAGCACAGGAGCACCTGGGGAGCTCTGTCGGGCAGTCCCGGCGTGAGTGCAGTCCTCAACCGCACTGCCTCATCACTCTTTATAGACTGTTTAAAAAGCTGCAGTCTGCAGCTAACTGTTTTAACACAAGCCATTTCCTTTTAGTTTCTCGGAGCAGCAAAATCATGTTAACATCAAGTCCCAAACATCTGTTCTTTCTTCCAGAACCTCTTTCATTTCCAGGACAGAGGAGGATGGGTAGGAAAATAGAAGTCCATCATGCAGGCAGTGCAGAAATGTGAGAGAATGGAAATTTACTGATACAGGATTATATAAAATAATAAAAGTTTCTAGGGTAATGGGGTAAATTATGTATTCTTATACTCCCTGTTCTGCATGTTAGTTTAATGCTTGTTGTGCAGAGCATATCTTTCAGCTGTTATACAATTAAAATCTTGTATGATTGTAGTGCCCAGTGCAGGTCAGATGCCAGTAGTATGCTATACCCTGTTACTTGTAATGCAAAATGAAGTGTTTCAGAAAGAAATGTTGCCTAGTAGTGTGGTTTTTAAGATCTTTTTATCTGTGAGCCTCTAAAGTCTTTCTATGGAAGGTGAGGACCCCTTCAGAAATTTCACATACTGCAGAGTAATACCTGAACTTGTTCTTCCCGTTGTTGGTCACAGACCTCTGGGAAATTATCCTTAGAGGTTTACGGGTCACAGGCTGAAAGCAAGTAGTCTAGAGGACTGGGATTAAGCAATCTGGGTTCACATCATGGAAGTTAGGTATCTGAATGCCTTCGGAAGACTCGACACCAGGCATCAGCTGGTGTGAGAACATGCACAGGGGCAGCTGTTTCAAAGTAGTGGGAGAACAGGAGGTTTCCATATTTGTTTGACTTGTGAGTTTTCTGTGCCCTGAGAAAATAGTCTTTGCTTTGTTTATGCAATGTGAATTTATAGAACAGATTTTTTTTCATCTTTCTTTGTAATGCAAGAATTTCAGCAGCAACATACATAGGCTTTTATTCTCATACAAAAAGAGGTACACATATTCCTTTTCCTCTGCCGCTAATCTCAGACCAATTTCTTGCTCCAAAGTACAGTGTAAAATCTATACACCTGCATCCTACGGTGCTGTAATGAACAGTGCCATGACCTGCAGTCGTTCTGTCTTCTCAGTGAAGAGCAAAGTCAGGTCTGTAATTCTTCTAGCTGCAGCACTTGGCTTTCCCTTGAAGGCTGAATTACTCCCTTTAGTTAGGCTGGTCAGATAGAAAGCTGATAGTTCAGACATTATAAGTCTAAGACATTAGCACATTAAAGGCAGTATCCCGTGGCTTTCTATGGGACTTGTTTTCTACCTAGAGCAATTTTCTACTTGGCAGTTAGCCTGGCTAAGTCAGATAAAAGATGTACATTTTCTTGAGCTATGTCTTGCTTTGTTCCTTCCTTAACCATGCTGGAACATAAGTTTAATACAACTAACTTGATATTTAAACTTGCCTTCCTTGGAGCCATAGGCTGTAGGGTAGGCGAGGGCTTCTCTCTGGGTCCCTCCTGGAGGCCATTTGCAGAAGAGCAAGCAGCATTCATGAATAGCCAAAATCGATGACACCCAACCAGCTCATCAGCCATGTCTTTGGGTGGTCCACCTTGTGTTGTCAGGCCAGCTGGGCTGGGAACTTCTCCTGCCTCTCATCTGCCCCTCAGCCACTCCCATGCTGTGACCAACATGGCCCCAGAGCCAAGGATTTACAAAAGCTGCAGGAGAGCCCACCTATACTGTTGTTTCTGCATTACCCACCCTAGCAGCTATTAATTACTGAGTATCAAGGCAAATATCATGTCAAGATATACTGTCTTGCTGTTTTTTATAGCTATGGACTTCAAAATCATGTGCCAGTGTTTGTGCCCCCCTCCCCCCCAAATAATAATCACCAACAAAGAAAACCCCACAGAGTTTATGCAATTCGAGATGTGGCTTGCTTTGATGCAGACACAGTTCTCTGTCTGCAGTTCTGCCGGCACTGGATGGTGCCTATAATAGCTGTTTCAATAGCTGAATTTGTTTTCTAGTTTCTCATAGAACACAGACATCATCAGTAAAATATTCTGCTGTATTTTATTGTCATGATACAGTTTTGCACTCTGTCCATTTCCCAACACAGCATCCATTTAGGCAAGAATGAGTATCTTCAGTAGTGGGAAGTGTGGATGAAATTATGCACCACAGAGTAAAATCCCAGAGGATACCACATACCAGTATGTTAAAGCTGCACGAGGCCATGTACAAGCACCATTAGGTTTGCTCATTCAGCCAGTCTCCACTTCTCAGAACCTGGTTTATCTCAGCTTTACTAAACCAGATTTTTTTACACCCACATTTAGGAAGTGAACTACAAAACAATTTGCCAAGAGCACTAAATACAGTCAGTGGACTGTGGTTGTGAGTCAATTGGGATGGCTCCAGTCAAGTTTTGAGGCCTCTCTGCAGAGCTCTTTCTTGGTGCTCTGCCTCCTTTTGCAGCAGGCCAGCTCCAGGATAGGGTCACCCAGTGACACTGTGCTGCTTGTGGAGTTAGCTTGGACCAGGACCACCCCATGATAAAGGAAAGAACAGCCACTTCTTAGATTGAGGACCCCAGTCTCATGGTGGTGGTGTTTTAGTTGAGTTTATAGGCTGCATTTCAAAGGAACCTTAATCTCTTCAGCAAAAAAGTTCCCATCAAATTATGAAGATGGCTAAGGTGCTCACATACATACATGTTGTGGGAAAGGGGCAAGAGGGAAGAGAGGCATGAAAAGGTGGAGCAGGGAACTGGTGTGGAAAGGCAGAAGCAGCACAGTGGAGTGGCGGGCGGGGGGAGGCAGAGCGTACTGTGGGGGCAACGGCTCCTGGGAGCTTTATGGGGCTGTAGAGCAGCATGGGAACCCGCCAACCACAGATGCAAGATCGCCATGCAGGTATGCTGCTACAACCAGCTAGGTCATCTCCTCTCCTAGATCCATGATTCTCCCTGTGCAGGGTGCTCTTTTGGGGGTTTTGTGGTAATAGCAAACCAGAGCTTTTGTTCTCCTAGGAGAATGCCAGAGGAACTAGCCTTTGTAAAGAGCAGGCACTCAGGCTGCCGCGTTAATTCCTTCTTTATCGGCAATTTTATTTTGTCTTCCTTGCCAGGACTCTGTGCTCAACTCAGTTGGGCAAATACATTCCAGTCCCCCATCCCTCAGGGAGACTGTGCATCTCTGGGTGCAACAGGTTTAGAGCAAAGCCCAAGCTTCATGCGCTCTTGTGGGGGTAGTACTCAAAAATAATAAACCAGTGCTCCCTCTCCCAGTGCCAAACAAAGAGCTTCATTGGGGTAAAAGTAGTATCTTATCCCCACATCTTCTCCCTCCCTGTATTTCCCTACAGAGCTCCTAGCTGGGCTCCGTGCAGGTACCCGGCATAGGCATTCATCTCAATTCTGCTGCAGACTTGAAGAAATTATACAGAAAATCTCATTTCAGGCGTAAGCTTTCTGACCACTGCTGCTTTGATGGCATTGTTTTGTTTTCTTTCTCAGCTGCTGGTATCACTCTGGGAAGCACTTCAGAGGGTGGAGGGAAAATAAAGCAGACAGGTGGCAGGTTTTGGAGGAATGAGGCCCTGGGCCAGGGGAGACACGGGGATTAAAATCTTAATTTTTGTATTGGTGGTTGTGTCTTTTTTACTTCATGGTCCTTTTGATTGTTGCCATCACTTATCTGTGTTGTCCTGGGAAGTGCCCTGACTGCTTTCACTGCTGTGCTGGAGGCTGATTAGAGTCTACGGTTAATTTGGGGATAAGTGCTCATGGACTGAACAGACAAAGCAAAACAGAAAAAATTGTTGAGCCTGTCTGAAGAGAATAAAGCAACTAAATCCATCTTGTAAAGATAGGGTGAAGGAATACCAGATGGCAGATTTACTCTTGTATGCTGGTGCTGAGTATGCTTCAAAAAGGGTCTGCGGATGGAATTGGGTTTTTTATGTTACAATAATTAACAGAATGCATCTTGTCATGAAAAAAATCCAGCAGGAGACACAAAAAGTTACAATTAAACATTGTCTTTATTGGGGCCTTGCTCCGAAATGGCACAAATGATAAATTCTCAGAGTGCCCATCAGTGCTGCTAATGAAAAGACCCAGAGTCATGTTTTACACTTTTATTTGGATTTAGATCAACACCACAGATAAGATACTTTGGTCAAACACAAGAACAGATTGCTATGCCGCTCTTTCCTGGCTGCAATAAATACAGTAACGTGGAAAAAAAGATGTTGGTTCTCCTGGAACAATGTAAATCTTGGATTTGCACATACAGCTAATAAATACGTTGTTTGCACTTAGCACTTTAAAACAGAATTGCACATGCAAGATGTAACCAGGCTACTGATCACCTTCATCATTGTCCCTGTACTACATTTACTTTTTAAGGTCTTTGCTTGCCTTTTTCCCAGCAAGAAAAAAGAATATAATTTGCTGCTCTACTCAGTATTTCAGTGATTAGTCTGCTGATTTCGACATGTTTAGCAAAGGTCACATTGAAGTCCTTCCTGATAGAATTGGTATCATCTCCTCTATAGCTTGACTTGCAACACTATGCATCGCACGTAGCAATGGAAGTCCACCCAAGCGAGGTGAGAGGTCTGCCCAAAAGCTGAGGAGGAGAGGTTAATACCAAGCAAAGATATAGTAGAGGGACTGGCGTGAATGCAGTTCTTAAAATATCAAGAGTCAATACTACTACCACACAAATAATGACATATCAATAATATATTGTACAAGCTTATACAGCAACACATGTTGATTTGCAACATTGTACAGTTTAAATCTAAAGTGCACAGCCTCAATCTGAGGTGACAAAACAGTACTATCAATATAATAAAGGCAACACAATTACAGACACAATTTATTTCTTCTTACTTTATGTCCTCATGATATTACATTGAATCAATACTCCATTTATCTATTTTAGATGAAATTAAAACCACATCGCACTTCTTTTTTTTCTCTTCAAGTATTTTAGAGACAGCAAAACAATATTGCTTTACAAACAAAAGTTGGCTGTTTAGGCAAAGTTAAAACCAAAACTTTAGTAGGGTTATAAGTAGACAGGCTCGAGCCTCAGAACTCTTACCAACACTTCCAGATGTTGGGAGGGAAAAGAGGATAAATTTCACTTTCCATGCCAGAGTCACCTCTAATGTTAAGGAATGATGCAGCACATGAATTCTGCAAGAGCCGTGCCCATGGTTTCTAAAAAGACTGTGAGGCTCCGCATGGGCTGTTCTAGGCAGATGTAGCCTTATCTCAATTTTTTCTGCAATTTCAAAAGCCACTGCAGACAAGGATAGAGTCCAGCACGGGAGAAACCTCTGACAAAGCAGTTTTGTTACTCATCCTGTCACTCAGATCAGTCACATTTAATTTAGGCCTTGCCTCGCAGACCTGTACATATGTAAGAAGTCCTTACCCTTTTAATGTAGCTGTGAGGTTTCATGCTATTTATTTAGTAAGAATTTCAGTCAATTTTAATTTTCTGTGTACTTCTGGTCTGCATAAATAAGCATTTACTCAGACGTGACTTTTTTTTGGATAGGCTTTTTTACCACAGAACACAGAAACCATCCAAATACAACCTTATTTCAGTCTTGGTTAGCACTGTATATTGATTGTGCGTCTGCTTAGTTAGGCCAAGTGGGAAACATAATTAGGAATAATAGCATCCTATTGTTGTACTGTAATTGATCTTATTAAGTGGTTTTAAGAGCTGCAGTACTCTTGAGGTTTTTCAGTAATCAACCCTGGAGATGTACAATCCATATGACATGGAGAAATGAGGTATTGGTACCTCTTAAGAATGTAATATGTGGGCTTATATTTTAAAATAAGCAGTAATAAATATTTGAGGCACCTCCATCAAAAGAAAAAGAATCCTAGTTAATTTTCAGTTTCTGTCCTTGCAGTTTTATAACCCATATAAAATAAAAATATATAGTTTACAAAATAGGATTTTTTTTATATATATATATTTCCTTTTGTAAAACTATACCTATTTAAATACATTTGAAATGTTGCTATAGGTAAATTAGAAATTCTGTTCTAATACTATGAAAAAGGCAAAATACTTTAGCTTTTAAACATACAGCTCGTATGCTCTGCTTCTCACTGCCCCCTCCCACTTCCTCCAATTTGATTTTGTCATCGTTGTGGGCAAATTTGGCATCATTCAGTCTGATTGCTTTTAATTTAAAGTAGTCGTCATGTTAAAATTGGGGATAAAATTTTAAGTATCTTCTGTTCTTCCTTATTTGTTTCAGTGCAGCTTTTTGTGCAGCTAATTATTAAGGAGGTATTCTAAAACTCAGGAAAGGACTTTAAAGGAGCCATGTTTCTTGATTTTAAACTGTACTCTATTCCAACGCCACAATATAGAAATAGATTTACTTTGGAACAAACTACAAATACATTCGCACAGTTTGTGACAACTTAATTGTCTACTTAGAGGTCCAGGAACAGACTTTCACACTCAATTATTATAAATCTTGTCCCAGGCGTTCTATTTCATCAATCAGGAAATCAATGTCTTGGTGAGTTGCTGCAGGGTTTGAGATGACCATCCGGAAGAAGTTCACTTTGTCTCCCAGGGGCTGATAGCTCACCATGGTTGTGCCATACTCCATCATCCTGGCTTTTATCACTGGTGCCACCTGCAGCGTAACAAAAAAGCAGGGGATGATGATGATGATTATAATTATTATCACTATTTTCATTACTACCATCATCTTTATTATTATTTTTATAACAAAACACAGAGTAAGTTTTCTTTTTTTAAAAAAAGATGAAGAGCTACAAGAAGCAGTTAAAATGAAATTATGTCCAATATTGATAAAAACCTTAACCTCCATTAAGGAGTAAATGTCTCACTGAAAAGACATTGTGTTTATCCTGTTTCTTTGTACTGGTCTTAAAATCACCATGGAATTTTCCCCGTTACTTTCTCAATATTGCTGACAGGGACACAGTAGATGTTTTTTGTAGTGCTCAGAACATACTGTTATAATCATTTTCCATCTTCTTTTCGTATGCCAGAGTGCCATGGTATTATGAGCTTTTGTCGCACTTGCTGGGTTTAGAGATTGCAGTTCACAGTAACTTCAGTAAATACACACGGAGGAGTAAGTGCTCAAGAGATGAGGCAAACTCTGGGAATACCAAACTTGGGAGACCAGAGTAAGGTGGTGCCAGACTAACCTGCAGTAAAATGACCACGGAGGTGTCATTTGCCAGAATATTACGAGGTGACCTTGCCCTGTGCCCTGGGAGACCATTTTGGGGATTGTCTGCCTGCAAGGGTTTCACTCTTCACTGTGTGATGTCCTGGAGGACTCTGCTTACCTTCATAAGGCGGCTCATTCTTTCTTCATTGTCTTCCATACTGCGCAAGCTGGGAGGTATATACCAGAAGCAGACGTTTGTGTGCTGAGGCTAAACACAGAATAATAATGGTTTACACAGTAAGAAATGCTCATAATATCTCAATTGCAATTAAGTTCATGCCTTCCCTCCCTCTCATACATCATATTGTGACAGCAGTCAATGGTTTTCATTATTGTGGTCCACTGAGAGTCATCATCATTATTAATGCAGAAAAGATAATTTTAGGCAATTTATTCCCAGGATGTCAGATGAAGAAACACATCATACAGCTGTGCAAATATATTTATGCCCTACGGAGAGGCATCTAGATTTTGTAAGTGCTGTCCCCTCCAGAGGCTGAAGGGATCATGTGGCTAAAGCAAGGTTCTATTACAGATAATTTAGAGGTGAGGACTGTGTCATTTACTTTTATTACATGACAGAATAATATAGAATCTGGTTCTGTAAACAGGAGTCACAGGTGGTGCATGAGACAGTCTAAGATTTTCTTACATTTAATGAAATTTATTACTTGTCAGTTTGATTCAGTTAGCCGCTGTATAATGTGCATGCACCACAGTGTCTTAGCTAGTTTAACTTACTTACATGGGAACACCAAGTAGAAAGGCATAAAGTATGAACTAGTTGACATTTTGAATATTTTTGCAATCTCCCAACAGTTGCCTGCCTTGCCGTGTTCCTCTTTGCTGGATGCTAAACGTGTGAGTTACAGCAACTCCTACTGCTGCCAGTTCCTTCACTCATCACCAGACCCTGTGGACCAAACTCAGCGATGACCCTGCAGGTCCCTGTGGCTGCCCACCTGAGAATGCTGATAAAAGCACTTTGCACAACTGTCCTTTCAGAGTTGTGTGGGGCACTGTAACCCCCACTTGTAACAGAGCCTGCTATTAGGAAACCGCAACTTATTTTTGTTACTGAAGAGCTGGTGTGTGCTGTGTTAGCCTGAGATTCCAGTGTGATGAAACTGAGCAAACTGAAAATTTATGCACAGCTGCTTCATCTCCCTTGTCCCTGGATCCCATGAGGAAGAAACACATCGACAAAAAAACAGGTTTTATTTACAAGGGACACTGCTTTCTGTCACCTGCTCTTTGGTTTGACCTGTTGTAGTCATCCAATAGGTGACTAAGGCAAGTGCTGTTGACCAACTGGGAAAAAGAAGTTGCAATACATACCTTTCCATCAAACACCATTTCATACCCTTCTCTGTTCTTTATTTTATTGTATAGGTATTCTGCAAGTTCCAAGCACTTATCAATTTGTGCTTCAAATCCTGTGGTTCCCTTTAGAGAGAGAGGGAGAAAAAAAGTTATATGACTATCTGTTCTGTGAACTGAAAGAGTGAAAGGACCGTGTAGCACTTGTCAAAGCATCAGTGCAAGTCACCTCTCAGAAGTCTCTGTGGGACAGATTAAGGATCTGATTTTACAAGATGAAGGACACTTTGCTAAGCAGAGCTCATGTGTCTCTAGCTCTTGCCACTGACTCCCCTATAGCCACCTCTGCAAAATAAGCCCTGGATACTAGCTTGGTTCTTGGCAAAATATTGCTAACACCTCTGAAGAAGGGTGCCAGTGGAAGATTTTGCAGAGAGGCTGAGTGCAGTTTCAGACAGCCTGGACTGGCACAGAGGAGGGTCTCTAGAAGGTGTTGAGTTCCAGATATGGGGAATCTCCTGCTGTATTCAGAATAGGGGATTTTAATCTTCCAGGGGTGATGTGCTGGGGGCTTTTCCAAGAATATTTTTTTCTTTTTTAAACACAGAATGGGAAGATACACTTTTAGAGCCCAGTCTGATGCCTGTGAAAATGCACATTTTGTTTAGATACTGCCCTGCTTTGGTAGTGTTTTTCTCTCTTCTTTTCTAATAGACACCATATAAACTCAGAAGCTGTGTTTTTAAGACCTGCAGCAAATCCTGCTTTTTCTTCTCTGGCAGAAGTCATAATCCTCTCTCTGTGACATCATAATTGTTCCTGCAATCACCAGCTGTGATGCCACAAACAAAGGATCCAGTTTTATGAGGGAGGAAGGAAAACAAACAGCTGGAATAGATAAACTTTCAGAAACACACATCCTATTTTGTAACATTAATATTACAAGTGGGGTGTGAGAAGAGAAGAAGCAGTACAAGACATGTTAAAAAAATGGGGTTTAGAAGAGAAATGTCTCTGAGTTAACGGATGTATGTCCCTGCTAAATCTTTTCTGGCAGTGCAGAACTGACTTAAAAGCCCATGTCATTATCCCTCTGTGTACAGAGATTTCAAAACAGGGTAGAGCTAGCACAGCCCTGGGAGAAAGGCCTGAAGTAAAGGAAAGACATGTGGCTAAAATTGCCTGCCACTCTGGAGATCCCAGTTAGCACAACAGCTATTGCAACCACGGAAACTTGTGTCCTCCTTTACAGACTCCCACACCTCCAGCTACATTTGATGTCTGTCTCAGAATTGTTTTCAGAGTTTTAACGAAGCACATGAGGATCTTTAAGGCTTTCTGGAAATGAAAACAGTGATGTCATCTCCTCTGAACAAACCTGAGGCAACTTGAAATAATAGATTGGATAAATATATGGAAGAACTTATTTAGCAACATTCAACAAACACAGATGAATTAAGCATTAGAGCTGGTGTTTTCAGATTTCCCAGAGAACAGATCTTGATGAGTTTTTCTCTACTCCTTCAAAAGATGACTTCATATCTACTGCATGCAATGAAACTAGGGATTCCAGTCTTGATTTGCCATGTTTAATTTCTGAATGTCATTAAAACATCTTTTTATTTCCAGAAATCTTCGTAACGACATTCCTAAGTATATGATTTATGCTGTTAAGACTCCTACAGTTACACAAAGCAAATGCTATGCAAAGCCATGGAGTTCAAGTTTCAAAATCATGCTTGCCGCTTTGAAGCTAAATTGTTAAAGGTATAAAAACCCAGAAAATAATAATGTTCTCTCTTTCATATTATATGTGGGAAATTCACATCAGATATTTTCTAAAATTATGATTACAGAAAAAAAGCCTGTATCTGGTGTGCATTATTTTAATGCAAACAAATACATTGCAGGCAGTCCTACCTTTGCTCTCCACATCAGCCATAGCTTGAAGACATCAACATGCCGTCCACATTGCAAAGCCTTGTCTCCCGTGTCATAAGACAGGTCATAATGCTTGTCTTGTTGAAAGAGGTAGGAAGCATGCATTTGATTGCAACTCTGCATCAATCCCTTATAGAAACAAAGACACAAAAAAGTGATGTTGGCATAGATGTGACTACTGTTTTGAGGGTTGCTTGAGGCATGAAATTACAAACACCCAAATCCAGTGGAATATGTGTCCAAGTGCAAAAGGAAGATCAAAAAAAAGGACAAAACCAGACTTAGTTGCTTGGTGGACTAAGTTTTGCATATCCCATTCAGTGCTCAGGACAATTTGGTACCTGATCCAGCAATGTCTAATCCACATCCAGAGCCAAGGCATTTTTTTTAAAAAAGCTGAACATTGTGCTTCCTAGCATCATTATGTATAAGTTCATTTTTGGATCTCGCTTTTTATTCTTTGTTCTGCCTCCTTTTCCTCCTTTCCTTGGGAGGCATCTTCTCTGGTTGAGTCAGACCAACCCAATTTGGTGACTAATCTAAACAATATCACACCACTTTTCTAATTGCTTTTGTCTCTAAAATTCTAATTTTCATTGTTTTCTTCCTTTGTAGGCACAGTTCTTTTTTGCAAAGCCCTCAGCTGCAGATTGGATGCTTAAGTGGTATAGAAAGTTTTGAACAGAGAGAAGAGCATACGGCCTCTAAACAGTCAGCTAGAGCTATTTCTGGGTTGCAAGATACCATTCTGAGAGGCAGCTTTGTGGGAGGGCCAGAAGCCAACAAGGTGAAGAAACCTGGCTCATAAAAGCATGAGGTTTCCTTTTTAGCTTTTTAAGTGAAATGCAGAGAGTCATGTTCTGGCTCTAGTTAAGTCCTCAACTGAGTTTAAGGTACACCTAAACTGCCTAAAACTGCAATTTCCAGTCCAAGAAGAATCAAAACTTGGCTGTTTATCATCAAGTCTAATCTTTATGTGTAATTCAAAACTGAGATAGTAAAATGAGGGGGGAAAAAGAATTGACTTTCTCCTAATCTGAGCCATCTGTTCTCACTAGAGGTCAAGGATGGTACTAACTTCAACCAGGCAGGATTTGTCTCAGGGAACTGACACAGAGGGCAAATAAAAGCCAGCTTCTCTCTTCCTAAGTGCAATCACTTTCTATACAATCTGTTGTAAAGCTGTTAGCAAAACAGCAACCAGCTTTTTGATAGCTGGTCTAGTAAGTGCTGGTTGTATAGCAGCTGTCCCAGGAACTGATGGTTATTTGAAAATTACAGGCTTGAAGGGTAATTCAAATTCTGGTACTAAATGAAATGTCTACTTTTTATTACAAGTGAACTTAGTGTTCCATTTTACTTCCATGTGACCCAAAGTGGAAATATGGATGAGAGCTGTGTGGAAATATCTATCATAAAAGTCTGGAAAGTGTAATGATGCCTGGACCAATATTGTGCCACATGTATACCACACCATTCGTCCCAAGAGAACTAGACTTTGCCTACAGTTAGTTACATTTTATGCTACACAGCATCTAGTGGGGTTGCACAGTTATGCACCCACAACTTAACTATGGACATTTTGAATGGAAAGCCACAGAACTCTGTAAAGATATTGCCATTGATTGGATCTATCATTTCTGCCAGACAGATGCTTTAATTCTTTTTGCAGTCACAGCCTGAGCACGTAACTAGAAGTCTATTTCTCAGTTTCTTTTATAATCTTCATCACATTAGCAAATACTAGCTATGACACAGTTATGAAGAAAATATCTAGAATTTCCAGAAACAAAACATCACAAAGGATCACAGAAGCAAGTATATTGGGACATACCTCTTCTCTTACTAGTAGGGCTGAACACTGCAGTGGGACGCCCATCATCTTGTGAGGGTTCCAGGTCACTGAATTGGCCCTGGGACAGCAAACCACATGAAACTCAGACATTGTACTATGGTGGTGAAACCATGGAGACATTTAGAAATAATTAGAATAATAATGAACATGTAGCAATGCACACCCTCTTCTTTTTATGACCAAGCAAAGCTGAAAATAATCATGGCTAATATTAGGAAAGCAATGCCTTCATAAGGGACCTAATCCACTCTAGTTGGTTTTTGGATAACAATCCTGGCAACCTACCACAGGATAATTGCTCTATCCACTAAACTTAATCAGTATTCAACTTTCTGGGGAGTGATCTATACTTCATAAACATAAGGCAAACTTCCTAAAAACACCCACTTGACTGATGAACTTTCTAAAGTTGCACAGCTGATTAAAGATGCAGATAGGAAGCTGGCAAACTAGCAGATTCCCTCCCACTGATCCCAGTTTCAGCAACATTTTAGCGAGCAGGTCATATAGGCATTTTTAAAAATTCCTTTAAATACTTCTGGGTACCTTTAAGTCTCTGAGTAACTTGGAAAATCTGGCCCAAAGTAATTTTTCTCATTGCTCTGCTAAATTTTCATAGCTCCTTAATTTTAGCTTGGCTATGGTAATTCACACAACTGGAGGACTGGGTCCAAAATTACCCCAGTAATAAACTTAGAACTGATCCACCCTTCCACAAAAGAGTCTGATCCTGCCTCCCTTTAGGACATATTAATTGCAAAAATAGCTGTCAGCCTAGATCTTATGAACGAACAGGGTGCTGTCACAATACAGCCTCAAGAAGAGGCATTTGGGACTGTGGCAAGGGCTGAATGGAACATTGTCCAGTTGTTTATTATTTTAATTTTGTGTTATGCTTGACTGGCTATTTTTTAATTATTATTATTACATACAATGATTAGCTGATAGATGTATACTTTTGCATCATATTTGGCAGGCTGCCAAGGATGCACAGTGCACAGGATTTAATGTAGTGCAGTGATTTGAGTTTTGATGGTATAAATTAGCAATAACTGGGGTATGTAAAAACTTAGAAGGACCCAGGACACATCTGCAGGTAACATTTATGTGAACAGAGGTGAGCATGTTAGAATCTGGCAGTGTTTTCCTTTGTAGGACTTGGAGACAGCGCCATGTCCTTATCATTTCCTGCCAAATTGCTTCCACTCCTTCAAAGCAAGCAACTCCAAAATTCACATGGACATCAGGCAGCACTTCTGTGCTTTCTTCTTTGCTATTTAAATGGGACGGCACAAGTGCCTGATGCAAAATCTGTAGGGAACAGTCTTTCACAGGCAACATCTGGCCACTTGGCTTCACTTTTCGAGTATTTGGCAGCTTTTAATCAGTTCAGAGTCAGTCATGTGATTACAACACCAAAGCTAATGATTCTGAATATGCATCCAGGTCTATGAATTTCCTTTGATATGATACTTTTAAATTTTTATCTGTGCCTGTGCAGAATCAGGCAGAAATTCTTTAAGAGACTTCTAGGTAATAGTTGTGGTATAGGTTTTCTCAAGCAAAAGGATTATTTACTGACAACAGCCAGATGTTAATTATCTGCCTAAAATATTTAATTTACCCTAAGGTCATTTATTTCCCCAATTACATCCCAATTGCACACAGAAAAAAATTAATTATGTAAAATAAAAATCCACCATTTTTCACTTGTTACCAGTTTTTCTGGGCCTCAGTCATCAGTATGTACTTGAAGAAATTGCTGACTGAGGCAAACAGTGAAGTAAAAAAGCTACATGGATCCACAGATTTTTTTTAAAGCACCTCGCATTTGTCCAAATAACCAAGCACCAAGCACCTATGTGATTTTTTGGCTGTGGGCCACAGATAGAAAAAAAAAAAAGAGGACATTTTTTCCCTTAGAGATTTCAAATGGATGATAGGAAATATTCAAGACTGGCAGAATTTGGTCCTCAGCCATCATTAAAAATGGACTGAGGTGCATTCACTGATCAGCTGCAGCCCCACGAAGGATGCCCAGACCCTGTACGGGAGTGCTCATTCAGCTGCAAACATGCTTTTCTCACATATCTGTCAGCCCCTGCCTGAGCCTCTGGGAGAGGGACACCAGACTGAAACTCCTGATGGTGGCTAGACCTATCTGCTCCAGACACCAGGGGATATGTTTCCTTCAGGGTGCCTTGGAGCATCTTGAAATCTGCCACATGCAGGCTGGAGGGCACAGTAAAGATGGTCCTGCAACTCTTCCTGCCTTTGACAGGAGTATTTTTTCTGGACTGCCAGCTACCAGAAGGATGTGAGTACTCAGAGCAGAGAGTGCTCCATTTAATGCTCTCTCCTTGTACCTTTCTTCCCTATCAAACACAAGTACCAGCTCCAATTCTCCTCTGTCCAGACTTGTAATGACTGGGTTGTACTCGGATATCTACCATGAAATAGGAAATGGCCTATTTCATGGTAGATATCCGAGAAGTTGAGTCTAGTAGGTCTGCTCTAAAGATACTCACATTTGAGATCTGAACAAACTGAAATAAGCTGCTGTGTCCATCAAGCAGAGGAGCAGCACTGGAAATGACAAATTTCATGTATTTATTGCCAGACATACAGAGATGGTGCTTATCAAAGCACTAGATAAAATCCATGGAGCTCTGGATCTAAAGCATATTGTTTGGAAAATTCTCCAATATAGATTCAACCTGAACTTCTCATTCCAGTAGAATTTGGACAGCAATTTGGGAGGCAAACTTTTTTTTTCATACTCTGTCCTCACAGGCAACTGGGTAGGTTTTTCTAATTTGCTGGATATTTGAATGTATGTTCTTTTAATACATGATATGTAAGTTTGGAGTGCTGGAAGCAATCTTAACTAAATTGAATTCATAGAACCACTGGCTGCTTTCCAAATTTTGCATGTGAGATGAATGAGAAAGGAACTGAATCATCAAGGTATCTTAATCTTCAGGAACAGAATGAGGAATTTGTTTGTAATTTTAATTGGCAAGAAACAGCAATTTGATTTAGAGATAAAAAGTAATCATTTACTCTCAAACAGCATGAGCTTCAGAAAATACACAAATGTGAAAGTGACTCCATCTAACCCAGTATACTGTCTCTAGCAAGAGGTATAAATAGGTGCCTGGGAAGAATACAAAACAGGGCAATCATATACGAACTTTCTGTAAATACTCTCTGAGATCCCACTCATTTGTGGCTCACACAAGTCCCGAATGGTTTTTCTTTGTCTTTCCTTGAATGCAGGTAAATCTTAACATCCTATGCTGAGGAGTTCCACAGCTTAACTAAAAGTTTCTGAATAAGCAGCTGTTTTCAATTTAAGCTCTGTCCTTCCAGACTCTGAACTGGACTGGCATCGCTTTTGTTCATCTGTATGTATCTGTCATGTTCGTGAGCTCATGACTACACCTGTGTACATACACAGGCACAGAGTTACTGAGAAGATGTCATTAACACAGCCTGGAGGGGGATATTCTCTCCAGAAGTGACAGAGCAGAGGTCAGTGACTGCCACGACACCTCTCCAAACTGCAGGTGCATCCACCTTTTATACTTAAGACTTCAGTGTACAAGACCTCCAAGATTCATTTCTTAGAGCAATGCAATTGCTAATTCATGCTGGATGCTGAATCAGAGAATGCTGCAGAAATCACTCTGGACCTGCAAATGTATGGTGGAAGGAACAGAAAAGCAAACAAGAAATATCTGCTGTTTGTACTACAAAACTAAGTGCCACATTACAACAGCACTGAACAAAGGCACTTAGCAATGCTACTTCAACTGGAAGGGCAGTTTGCATAATTGCTTTATAATGTATCTTGGAGATAACATTGATTTTTTGTTTTTATTTATAGACATTGCCATGGTAATCACAAGTATGTTAAAATGCATTTAATAAATGCGTTTAATTAACATTAATAAATCATACCTTTCAACACCATTTAACTTCCATTTGTGCTTTCTTGACATCAGGAGCCCACCACCCCATGCTCCCTAGAAGGTAAAACACATTATCGTACTGAGAAGAGAACTCTGCTTTTCTCCATTATGACATCTGTGTGATCACATCAGTTTGTAGCCCTTTCTTTTTTCTTGCTGACGTGGCATGTTCCAAAATGACCAGGCAGATGGGGCCTGAAGCATTAGCTGTGCTAACAGTTTTCTTCCAGTAGCTTGGAAGCAGCAGTTTATAGCCCATAATCTGAGTGCCCACCCTTCTCATCTGCTAACCCCTCCCTCGCCACCTCCTCTGACACTGACACATTGGGCTGCCCCATGCTGTAATTAATGACTTGCAGAGGTGGGGAAGCTGCCTTTTTTCTTTCAGTGACTAAGTGATGATAACAAACCAGACTGGGATCTCTGCTGCTCTGGTGAGTTTTCATCATATTTCAGACCACTATTGCTTGGCCCCTACTCATTTGCTTTTGCTCACAGAGATCTGGGACAAGCAAGAGTTTCATGTGACTGAGTAACTCAGTTTAAGGTAAATATGAATTCTTTCTTTGAATTGGACTGATTTTGGCTGACACAGTAATCCAAAAGCAAAATATCCAGCACTACAGAAATTCAATTACTGAGCCTTTTTGGAGAAAGGATTTGCAAAAATGACACAAAAGCCATTCTAGGGCTGAAAGATGATCCTTCAGAAAGATTTATTGGCAAGAGCCCAGATAAAGCTAAGTAGCCAATCTGATAAATTTCTCTAGCGTTTGCATTAACCTGTTCAGCAATTTGCAGTACTTTAATCCAGACAAATGTAGCCTTTTCCTTATGTATTTATTTTGCAGCTGCTGCAGAAGCTGAGCCAGCGCTCAGTATGGTTCTTATGTATTTCTTGTACTAATGGCATTTAGAGATAAAGCTGAAGGCCAAAACCACTCAAGCTAGGTCATCTTAAGTGTCCCAGTTGCTAAAAGTACCACAGTCAGAGCTCCTAAAACGTCCCCCTGACCTGAGCCTTTCAGAGTAGTGAGAAGTCAGCACTTGGATGTTAATTATGGGAACCAAACAGAACAGATTTTGTACAAGATGACACTGTCCAAACTGAGTAAATTAACGCTAATACACCTTGTAATCCAGTCCCCCATGTAAGATGATACTTACATCCACGTGCATCCAGATTTTGTATTTCTTGCAGATGTCTGCAATAGCTATGAGAGGATCAAACGCCCCATACACTGTTGTCCCAGCTGTGGCACTCACCAGAAAGGGAACAAATCCCTGCAAGAAAGCAGAGAGGCATTTGGCAAGGTCAGAGTGCTGCAACCTCTGCAGCAGCCCCAACTCCCCTTGTGCTGATTCCAGTGAGCCCACAAGTGTCTACTAGAGAACATCCCTGCTATGTTATACTGGTTTTGTCTTAGTTTAGATGTTAGTGATATTACAGTTTCTACCTTAAGGTGGCAGCAAACTTCCAAACCAGCACCCTCCATTTATTAGGATGCATAAGACAGGTAAAGGCTCGGAAGAACAATACTGCTCCACACCACCTGCCTGAAACAAAAAGGTCTGCTCTTGATGATGTCATGTAAAACAAACCTCACCCAGGCACCACAGTGCAAGAAATCTCTCTGGTGGACTGTGCCCTGGGCAGCATTGCAATTATCCCAGCGAGTGTCTCAACGTGTGGTGGCCTAGTCCTGTCAGTGGGAGCACCCTTTCTGGGGGTGTCTCCTAGGAGCAGTGCACAGGGGAGGCATGGGGCTTGCCTCCAGCCCCATCCCTCCTGCAGAGCGGGGAGACAGCTCTTCTGAGGAAAAGACAGCAATCTCCACAGAAGCCAGTGACCATCTCTTGGATTCCCTCTGCTAAATGCTATGCCTCACAGAGGAGCACTCACTGTCCATCACATAGCTTTTGCACTATGAGGTCTTGGGTTTTCCATAATTTATACCAGTGTTTCATTTTAAATTTATTTTCTAGTTCTGTTTGTTTCATAAACAGTACTCAGAGCAACAAAGGTAAAAGTGGCTACATTTTTTGAAGAGCTGGGGCTTGAACTATCAAAAAGGTCTAAACTTCCTTCTGCAATGGTCGCTAGGTTTGAGTGGCACTCTATCGTCATTTTGCCTTACTTTTTATCTACCATATTGCTTTTCTTAGAAAAAGTGAGCTTTTAATGCAGATTTCTGTAATTAATAAGCTTTGAATGCTGTGTGTCTAATGACTACGTACATAAATGTTGTTGAAGGCACAGGGCTGACTTCATTGCATACTTTAATCTGGTATTTTAATTCTAACTTCTGTTAATGAACACATACAAAAGAGGTGCATTTTTAGAGATGTGTGGATGTTAGTTTATCTTCCACTGATTTGATGAGTCTATGAGGAATATTTTCAGTGCATTAAAATATATACAAATTCCCCAAATGATTACCCTGTTTCTGTCAATATTCAGCTGAGAAACGGCATCATAGGCTGATAATATAAAAAGGGAGAACGTTATGCAGAATAAAATATTTTAAAAAAGCCAAACAGCTCATGGAGTTTATAAAGTAGCTCTAAACCTATTTTCTCAGCAACTCTTGCCTCACTAATTGCCAGGCTACATTTCTGAGAAATAAATCAAAAGTTAATGGGCTTTACCAAGCCAAACAAATCAAAAGTTAACGTGTTTTACCAAGGAAAGCAAAACAACTAACTGTATCAGTCTTGGTTTGTTTTTTTTTTTTTTTCTTTTTTGGAAGCAGAGAAGCTAGTAAACTTACTTTTTGTTTGGCTTCAAGAATTCTTCTTTCAAGGTCTGATGGGATCATTTTCCCTCTGGAGCAAGAGAGAGTTATATCAGAAATCTGATCTTGCAATCATCTCTTGCTGTTACTTCTTCGCTTAATAGGAAACCCAAATAAGGAACAAAGTGATTTTTTTTGCCCAAGGCTTATGCAGCATTGAAAAGCACAGAAAGACTCTGTATGTTAGTCTGAGTTTTTACTCTAATTATTTTGTCAACCAGTTTGCATCAATATGATGATGGTAACTGAGAGAAGTTATCTCACAGCCACCCCCATTAAAGACTAATGCTGTTCCATGGACCTTCCTGGGCCCCCTTTGGGAATATGCTCCAGGCTCCCAGGGAGAGGCTCAGCCCAGGGCCCCAAGAAACTTGCTGGGTGCCAAATCTTACGGTCCCATTTCAGCATGCACAGAAACTGCCAGTTGAGTTGCATGGCCTTGAGCAGTGCGGACCCAGCTCTGGTATAAGCAGTTGTCTCCGTGTTTCTGTCCCAGGAATGAACTCATTTCAGGGCAACTATTCCACAGTTTGGTACATTACATGTTCGCATTTGCTTGAACCAGGATATAAGAAGAAGCTACCAGTCTAGACTCATTAAATGCACTGTGAGGCCCTTTATCTTGACTTTATACTGTATTTGCAACACCTTTAGTATGAACCATTTACCTAAGATTCAGACTCAGTGGTATAAATCTTGAAAGCTAATTTATGAAATCCTGTAAATGAATTAGGCGCAAGATAAAACAGTGCTGATACTGAATATTGAGGTTAAGGTATTCTTTGCTTCAGCTGCAAGCAAGACTATCTAAAGAGAGTACGCATAACAGCAATACAAACATGACAGCTACCCACATTACAGGAATAAAGTCTTTGCTAGCTTTGAATGTTGTCCATTTAGATTAATATTATTTTTTTAAAGACCTTTTCAGATTTTTTCTTTCACTAAGCAGTGATTTCCTGTTGCTATAAAAAAAAGAACAACCTTTACTAAAGCTCAAAACAGTAGCTTCAGGGAAACTAATAAAAACATTAGTTTTAGTATTGATTTTGCATAAAAAAGCCTGGTGTTTTCATGACATTTAGATGGATGTAAATATAAAAATATATTATTCATTTCTTGTAATAAGATACTGCTAGGTATTGTAAGTTTTCATCCTTACACAGCTCACAATAAGACAGTAATTATTTCAGTGGAAATGGGTTTGTACTGCTAAGCATTTTTGCAAAAACTGTCCTGCATTTGATGTGTTCAAAACACTAAACACTAAAATAACTGAAAATAAAAAGGTCTACAAGTGTAAAAATTATCCCTGATTTTTCTTGCAGAAGTTCCAAGGTCTAAAGAGTATTCAACTCTTCAGTTTCCCCCTCTCTGTGAGTTTCCCCCAGTTACACGTACATGTTCAGAGAAAAGCAGTAATTGTCTTCTCTACAAAAATGGTTTCTGGGATCACTAAAAGAATAAAGAAAAAAACCACACGCCAAAGGAAGGCAATGAGTTCCTCCTCCAAACACAGTTTAGATGTTGGTCTTTTATCAGTTTCTTATTTGTTGAGCTTGTGCATAGAAACACACAGAGAACTGGGCAGATCCCTTCATTGCCCGAATTTTTTTATCAAGGAAAGTAATTATCCAGCCTCTGGCCACATCGAGTACATGCAGGAATTCACGGCCAGAAAAGTGCAATGTCCAAGCAGTGTCAAGCTTTACCAAGGAGTAAGCAGTAGGCTGGTTTTGAGTATAGTTCTAACACATGCTGGAGCACACAATCCCCCCACTCCAAATCTAGCAAACTAGCCAACAGCATTGCTTACTTGCACAGCGTTTTCACATCTTATCACCTGAGCTCAGATGACCTGCATGCTCGTCCTTAGACAAACCTCACCCAGATAATGTGTCAGGGGTTGCATGAGATGTGTTAGGCAGCATCAGAGGCAGGGGGGCTACTGGTTGAGGCAGAAGAGACCCAGCACCAATAGGACACTGAGGATAGAATGAGTGTTAGTGTCAAAGTCTTCTCATATTACCTACATCTGTACACAGTCTTCATTGCTGTCACACCAGACTGAAATGTTTTGACCCCAAAACTGCAGCTAATACACTACTGCTACCAAAATGTCTGAGTGGCAGTAAAAGAGGCAATGGAGATGTATGGTTGTCCAGGATGGGGTATCAGCAAGAACATGATTTTCTGCATGTTCTCCTGGCTTAAAATTCACCACACATTTACACAGTCCCATGATACAGCACAACCAGGCAAAGTTGGAGGGTGTGGGTCAAGATGGGGAAGAGCCACCAGGAAATATACTTGGTCATGCTGGAAACATCAAAAAGATCTCATGGTGTTCCTTCATCCTCCCACAGGTCCACCTCTTCACAGAGGGTCATCTCCACAGCACCAGTCCACATCCTGTGCAAACAACCTGCTTTGTCCTGGTGGTGTCTGCTGGCATTTGGTGATACACACAATAATCCTTCTGTTTACTTCAGGGTGGGCAGGGTAAGCATTGTGGTCTTCACAGAAAATCATCACACTGGATTTGCACAAGAAAAGGAAGACATGACTTCACTGATCCATGTCTGTCTTTAGAGAATAGAAACAATCGGAAGGTTTATTTTGATGTGTGTTGGTTGTGTTGATGTTGTCATTAATTCCTCTTCAAGGTGTGCTCAGTCTTTTGTTAATAAAGAGATAATAAATCCATAATTCAATATGCAGGCACTGTGATTAGCACTGTAAATTACCCTTCTTCTAATGTGGGAGCAGAGTATTTTGATAGCAGTAAAATCTTCCATTTATGCTAGATCCATAAATAATTCAATAGCTTATAACAATGATATTTGGGACTCATAGGAAGAGCATTTTCTATTGCAAAGATTCTCAGTAGAATCAAGAATGTTTGTTCTATCAATTTTTGTCCCATAGAAAGTTTTTTCCGTAATATTAAAAATCTTCATCAGAACATGTTCATTTTGCTAATATACCTTTGTTTTCTCACAATGGGTTTTCAGAAGAGAACCCAACCCTTTTAGTTGGGTAAGTTAAGCAAGAAGTTATCTACCACCGGTTTTGTAGAGCCTGTGGGACCTGTAGGTTAGGCGCCTGCTGTCCAGCTGAGAAAGATGGTGGGGACATGAAGTAACAGAATTACATCATCAAAGGCTCCTCAATATTTTACTCCTATAAAAGGCCCACTTCAGCTCATTTTAATGGATCAAAATCTGAGAGTCTCTAAATGCTCTATTTTGACCAAAACAAGCTTCTTCCTGGTTACTTAGCAGAACGTGTAAAAAATGATTGTTAGCTTGATATTTTGTTTCACTTCAGGATGGAAGAAAAAAAAGCATCAGAAATGCCTGAGGAAGGGAACTTTTAAGACGGTTTTATGAGCTCCAAAAACTGACTCGTAAAGAAGCTACTGACAGAGCCAGTTCCTCAACTGGGATAAAGCAGGGTAAGGTTACTGAAGATGATAGCGCTACGATGAATTATACCAACTGCTGACTACGTTCTATATGCTCTCTCTGAGCTGAGCACCTGAAGATCCTCTTCTATGTACCGATAAAAAGAGCTGTATTTGGCATCTTTACTTACCTTTCATCACATCTAATCAAAATCACACTATCAGTACCAATACCCAAGGCCGCAGCTCCTTTCTTCACAGAAAAGTGACTCTGAAAAAATACATCATTATTTTTATTATTATTATTTCTTATCTAGTTCAGTATAAAAGGCTATACTCTTGCAAGCCCTTAAGCAAGTAGTCCCACATAGGCAGTAATTCTATTCATAGCCTTTTTGGAAACTGATCACTAATTTGAGGCTTCATATCAGGTCACTAGAGTCAATTAGAGAAACAGCTATCGCTCTAATCTGGATTTACTCCTGGAAAATTAAATACACAATTGTAGCTGATGATGGACCCAAATTCTGTCCTTGATGCATACCTGAAGCTTCTGTTGTTTGTACAGATTCAGCTATGAACTTGATTTACTGAAACAAAAAAATTCTCCCCTAGAGAATTAATTTAGTTTGTGGCATCCAGAGTGATGTGCTTCTGCTATGTAACTTCTGGCCAAATAATATACTGAGAGAAATTAAGACAGGAAGCCTAATTGTGATCTCATGCCAGTGAAAGCTTGTAATAACTCCTATTAATAAATAAAGCTACTGCAGCTTAAAACCAGAACTGGGCTATTAGTAAGACTATTAGTTAATCTGTATGTACAGAATAAAATGTGGAAGTTATATACTGGAGTACAAGTCAGCCTAATTTTCTCTAGCTCATAGGACTTAACTCCTGAGCCAGTGTTGGTTTATAATTCTAATTTAAATCCTAGTGATTATGATAATGAAATAGTTTTATATCAAATTATACCACCAAGAATCTGATTTTGTATTAACTCAAACCCAGCTGTAACAATATTGTCCAAAGTAATTTTAACTACAGATTGTTAAACTTTAAAAAAATGGAAATTCTTTATGTATACTACAGTACCATTAGCTTAGGATGTAACACTATAAAAAAAGATCAAGGAGATAAAAATCTAACAGGGCTTTTTAGGTGTCCATGATGTTAAAGAAGAAAGGAAGACATATAGTCTACAGAAGACCACAAATCAGAGAAGTAATCACTATTGCTTTGTCAAGGGAGTATTTGGCTTGAACAGTAATGAAAGCAGCACAGAGCTGTGGGGAAAGAGATGCACACAATGGTTACACACGTCTGCTTCACTTAAAGGTCGTGCAGTCAGTGGGATTCCACTGCATACTGAAGGGCTCTGTACATAATGAACACTTTGAGACATTAAAGTCAATTCTAAACCAACTTTGTGAAACACAGAAGAGTAGAACTGCAACATGTACGTTCAACTTAACAAGTAAAAAAACCAAGTTTTAAAAATTGCCCGGGAGGTAGCTCTCATTGAGTCCTGACTGCTATGGTTAAGGTTGCATTAAGTTTCCACTCCAGACTCCATTTTTCATATGCCTGTATCTCACCATTTTGGGTGAAATGTTTCAAGTTTTCGTGATGCCCACTGACTTTTTCAATATTCAGACATTTTTAAGAAGTTCAGATTGCTCCTGAGCCATGATTCACTGATGATACATGGACAATTTGAAAACACTTCTTCAATTCATTTTTTTAAATGAAGTGGGTTGGTATAGCTGTCCCCATGGGTCATGGCTGCAGTATACCAACTATGTGTATTGACCAGCCATTGACCCATTGCCTAGACCTAAAATCAGCTTTTCAGGCTGCAGTACAACAAACCATCCTAGCCCTCAACTAAGCACGCTCTGAAATGTAAACATATGCATGTCAGGACTGACTTTCGCACAAGCTGATGATCAAATGAAACACGTACCCATGCGCTTAGATGAGCAGCAACAGATTTGTGCCTGTGCTTAAGTGTTTTGCTGAATTAGACTGGGTTCATTGCAGCTAGTCTAATCAGGCTTAAGTCATTAAGTAGGCTCCCTCTGCATTCTGGGGGCAACAGGCACCTCCAGGAAGGATTCATCCAGCATGAGGGTTGCTGGAGTGGGTGCCAAATGACATCAGTTGAGGGGATTTCTACCCCTTCCCTATGGACCAAGCCCTGTGATATCTGCTATCTGTGAGAGTGGAAAGTGTACAGCACCTGCAAGCACCAGTGCTCTGGAAACTGGTAGATGTTTGATTTTAACACACTGTTATTGTCTAGTCTATTAAAACCACAGGTTAGTGGTATACTCAGATTAAATATGGAGTTTGACCTGTTGTTTTTCTAGTTGGGAGTCATAAGGTGCTAGAAACTATTTATACACTGAACATCATGGGCCTGCTCAGCCATCACACTGATATTTTTCATGGCACGTTCTTTATTTCATGAAACCAGATTTTTGAACCAACACATTTCCATGAGCTTCATCAGCTTCACTAAAGTCAGCGGACTTTTCCCAAGTACAAACGCACTGTAGATTAAGGCTTGGACTGACACCAATCCACAAACCTCTACATGTTTCCTGGTTTCAGCTGGGATAGAGTTAATTGCTTTCCTAGTAGCTGGTATAGTGCTGCATTTTGGATTTAGGATGAGAATAATGTTGGTAACACACTGATGTTTTAGTTGTTCCTAAGCAGTGTTTACACTAAGTCAAGAACTTTTCAGCTTCTCACCCCACTCCACCAGCAAGTAGGTTGGGGGGCACAAGGAGTGGGGAGGCAACGCAGGCAGGACAGCTGACCCGAACTGGCCAAAGGGATGTTCCATACCATATGATGTCATGCTCAGTATATAAACTGGGGAGAAAGCTCGGTGGGGGCTCCTGCTTGGGAACTGGCTGGGCATTGTTTGGCAGGTGATGAGCAATTGCATTGTGCATCACTTGTTTTGTATATTATTATTATTGCTATTATTGTTATTAATAATAACAAACAAGAGTTGTTATTATTATTATTATTATTGTTATTATTATTATTATTATTCTCCCTTCCTTTTCTGTCCTGTTAAACTGTCTTTATCTCAACTCAGGGATCTTTCTTTCTTTTTCCCAATTCTCTACCCTATCCCACTGGGTGGGTGGGAGTGAGCGAGCAGTTGTATGGTGTTTAGCTGCCTGACAGGTTAAACCACAACAACATGGAAGATACTGAAGTCTCTTCCCAGCCTTGCAGGTCTCCCTGAGCCCCATGATGCAGCAATGCCACTTTATGAGAGCAGGGAGGAGGAGAGGCCATGAGGAGGCTACCAGCATGAGGAGGCTTATAAAAAATTCCCAAGCTTAGGAAGATTATCTTTGAACTTTGCAAAAACTGAAACAGAGCTAGAATATTGCTAGCATAATGACAGTTCATTGATATGCCTTGTGAAGCTAGAATTGAATTTATATAATTAAAAAAATTTAATCTGTTTTTTATTCATGTATTACACAAACTGATGTGCACATACTAGGTAATGTAATCTATAAACACAGGTAGAGGTATAGAAGTGAAGAGTCACTGGGTTTTGAGTCAAGGACATTACATTGATTCATTTTGCTCCTTATTCCGTGCTAGTTAAAACAGATTTACCATTGCAATTTGTTTTTCTAATGGAAAATAGAACTATTCAAAGTGCCTTAAAACAGAAAATACAGATTTGAATGGTTTACTATGAGGAATAAAATGAAGCCCATGTGCTCAAAGGCATCCACTGGAATATGGCCAAACTCAGCTGCCTCATTGAGAAGTCTCATGGCACCGCTAAAACAGCACTGGAGAAACAAATGAATGTAGTGCTGATAGCTCGGTTGCCTGAAGGCTTTTTACAGACTGAAGGGAATTCAGCAGTCAGGAACCAAAACAAGTTTAGGGATAAATTGAGAAGAAATACAGAAGTCTGGGCACAGAAGGGCAAATGCAATTACAATTTCTAAATAAACTTTGAATATAAAATTGCTCAATCTGTGTATACAGTCACAGATATATGACTGCTGTTATGTTTTTGTGTCTCAGAGTAACATCAGAGGAATTACTCCAACTGACTGAGAGGCTCTGAAAGAGCCAAGATGAAAGTGAAAATGGAAAAAATATAGTTTTAAGAGCAAAGAAAACTTCCATAATGATGATGATTATTAAACTTTGTTTTAATATTCCTGGGATGGAGCTGAAAACTTGGTTGTCTGTGTAACATAAAGGTAAACAGAAAAATACAAAGGTCAAAGAGACAGAAAGGTTTGCAGAAATAAGTGGGAACAACTGACAGATTCAGCTGGGCTAATGGGGAAGAAGGATGTTAATTGTGACACCTTTGGGAATATGGGGGCTACAGACTGTTTGGCCACGCAAGGAAGTGAGCTTGAACACCACCTTTCACGACACAGCCATGTAGGAGTCACGCAGATCTGCAGTCTTATTTATGGTGGGAGAAACAGGGTCAAAAAGGGAGGAGAGGGCAGACTGCCTGATGCCAGTCCCAAAGGAAAAACCAGGCTAGCAGGCCCAGAGTTTCACCCCTGTCCTATGCTTGCCAGAGACAGGAGGACACACACGTGGGAGTGGGCTGTGACTGCAGCTTTCCCACTCCCTCCCCTCATGCACTGCGAAAGGGTGCATGGGAGACTACAAATGCATCCTCAATAGAGATGAGCCTCAATTTCTCTCTGAAAAGAAACGTGGTTAAAATTCAGTGGTGAAGGAAAAGGTATAGAGTATTAGGCAGTATTAGTGACAAAAGCTATTTTTGGTCAGAAAAAAAATTGGTGATTTTGAGCCAGGGGAATTTTTCCTTTCTCTAAAATTTCAAATGCTGTTAGGAATAGGTTTGTTTGCCTGATAGCCATTTTCTCATGGTTAGCTTTGTAAAGTAAAACCACTGTAAATTTATTACAGGTCCAATAATGAATAGACCTTTTGGGAAAAGGAAGAATTAGAGTAATTAAAAATGTTATGCTGAAAAGTATGGCATTGTTATCTTAAATGAACAGTGCTTCAGTATACAGATGCTTCTATTTTTACAGCTTGCTAAATTACTTGCTCATAATCTGGCATGGTTGAAGCTGTCAGGAAGAACCATCCTAATGCCATGAGCCCCAAAGGCCACACGGCTGGTTTTTCAGATTGCAGTTTCTCCCTGCTCACATCAATGCAGAGTGGCACAAGGTTTGTGGAGGGAGCTTGTCAGGAGCAAGTTCCCAAATGCTGAGCAAGCCGAGCCATCCAGCAGCCACATCCTCTCTGAGGTCTGCAGGTTTTGTCACCGGCAGCCTGGTGTCCAGCAGACCTGGACCCCCAGCCTCACCCCATCAGCCACAAACCAGCAAAGGGGCCGAACACACTTTCCTCTCCACCTCTCCTGGGCTTTAAACAGTGCGGGATCCCTGGATGCATAGGCTGGGCTACCTCCTCCTTCATTTTAATCACCTAAAAGTTTTTGGCTGGTCTAGGCTTGCTGTTTGGGCTCCCTCAATAGTGGGGAAGAAAAGGTACCTCCAGAAGGCACCTCATCCCCAAGGCTTTGCCATCCATTTTAGATCAGGGTGAGTTGTCTTTTGCAGATCTTGCTCTCTTTTTATTTGCTATAAAAAGTGTATAGACTAACTCAGATTAAAAGTTTATACTTTAGGCGATTAAAGTTAAGTTACGTGAATCCTACCTTTAACATTTAATTGCAAACTACAGCTGTCCCTTCAGTTATTTACAAAAAGAGTATAATGTGTCCCATCACATTTTTAAATACAGGTAATGACATATATGTTTGCTATTGTTTGCTTTAGCTACTGCTATTCAGTTTTAAAAGTTGTATGTTACTGTCAGAAGAGAAATTAATGTATTGTTTCTGCACAACATACTAATATTTCCATCTTTTGCATTTTTGAAATATGTAACTTCATACTGCTTTTCTAATCCAGCAAGACTCACTTGTTTTCTTCTAGGTTAGTTTTACAGCATTATCTGTGGGTAAAAAATGTTGCACTGAGTTCAGGAGGATCCTGTGGCAGTGTAAGAGTTGCAAGATACCAACCAGATGAAGGATTAGACCCAAATGATGAATGTCTCTTTTGGGATAGGCTGCCCTAGAGCACTATTTTTCTGGGAAATGGTTTTATGTGATTTGAATGGTGTCACTTGAATTAAGTTGCTCCTCAAATAAGACCAAATTTTCACTGTTTCCCCTGGCTTCAAACACCACCAAAAAATACTTTTCTAGTTATTACGCATTAGGTAATACAAAGAAAGAATGTGTGAATCCATGAATTTGATTTTTAGTTTCCTTACATGGGAACAAACTACTCCCTACTTACTCTGTATGCTCAGAAGTATAATTTACAGCTTTATAATTTACAGCTTCATAATTTATGCTACCAAACAGAAAACACAATCTCCAGGCTCCTCAAATCTTCCCCTGGAAGCCCCACTGCACAGGTCACCCCTTAGACTGCCCCTTGCAGGCAGCAGGCCTGCAAACTGTCTCCTAAGTCGCCTGGCCAGAGGGCAACCCTACGTACCATGGAACTGGTGGGACTAGAGATCAGCTTTTCGTTCAACACAGAAACCAAACCAAAATCTTCCCTAGACTGTGTGAAATGAAGGTCTGTTGAGCTGTCTGCTTTGAGACCGAAGTCACTTTTTAATTCACTTCTGCCTCAGCGCCAAGAACCTCCATATTAGGTTTCAGAAGCTGTTCAGACAAAAAACTTGCCAAAGCCACTCTTCTCTCACAGCTATCAGTGTAGTTTGCTGTATTCCCTGCAAGTAATGGTGCTTGGCCACATGGGGAAATCAGCATACAAGAAGCTGAAGTGGTGATTTATTTCTAATTGCCTCCTCTGATCTAGTTGCTGTGTGGATGCTGTGTGTGCGATTGCTGTGAAGGTGCGCTCCTACCACCACAGACAAGCCACCTCTCACAGGTGCTCCCCCAGAGGATGAGGTGCCTCCGAGTATGTCCAGCTGTCTACAACACTGACACCTTACACCTGAGCAGCCAACAGACCAGACCCTCCCTTCACAGTCAGTGGATACCGGAGCTGCACTCCCAGTGAAACCTTGGGCAGGAGCTAGTTCACTCCCCAAGAGCAGTGCAGATGGGGGGAGGCAGAGAGAACCTCTCTGTGTCCCCTTGAGTCTCTAACTGGGTGAAGAGGTCCCTTATTGTCAGATCAGACTCAATCACCTGCCAGTTCTTACTCTGCATTTTCTTTTCCAAAACTATGACAGGATTTGTACTGCTATTTCCTTGGTGAGCACCTGACACAGTGCTCCTCCTTAGGGGGTTGCTAGAGGGGTGGGAAATGAGGAAAGCTGATGTGGACTACATGAGTACAGTCTTGCTGGGTTGGAGAACAGAGGAGATGAAGAAATCTCTATGTGTTTCCAATTATGCCCCGTTTTTTCTCATTCTCTGAACTGTGGATTGAATCCATACAGCCCTTAATTAAACATCAAGTCCATGGAGAAGCTGCAAGTTTCTTAAGCTATTTTTATACTACCAATAAAAAGGCCAAAGGCTGTTTTGTAACCTGAACCCAACTAGTCTCTACAGCTGAACTTTTCCCCTCTGCACCCCTTTTCTCCTCAGAGTAAGATGACTTTGTCCTTTTTGCCTGCTAGAGGTGATCTCTCTTCCATACTATTCCCAGCTATTGTTGGTTACTGTTTGAGAGAGTGCTAGCTGGTCAGGTCAAAATCACAACAGGGAATGGGTTCAACAGGACTTGCCTTATAGGCAAATGGATCAGCTAAAATATTCTGACAAGGCAGCTCTCCCTTTCAGCTGCTTTCTCCACACTGAAAAAGGGATGTGCTCAGCTGAACACTCTCAGCAGCCTAAAGCTGATGCACTGGGACACAGGAGGCGGCCTTCATCTTAGATTTTTCATTGCATTTGAAACGATAGACTAAAATAGGTTTTCACAACTGGCATCCATCACTTTTACCCCTCTGAGTTAAGGTCTCCTGCGTCATGTGCAGTCCAGAACTGCTGCTCTGAAGGACATCACTCTGCTCCTGCACCAATACAGATGAAAGAAACACTGATAATGCACTGGTGAATAGAGAGGATTGAATTAAGTCCTGAACGCAAGTGCATCTCAGTGAAATTATACCTGGGCCAAGACTGACCCACTAGTGCACTTCACCATCACTGGAAAGAGACATAAACAGAAGGATAGTGAGAGATAGAAAGTCACGGTCCTACTGAACAGCTCGAGGAAGATCTGCTTACTGGGAACATGCATGGGTGGAATAGTCACATCACCTATTTTAGGCACCTAATGTAGGTTGGGTATGTCAGGAGGCTGATCTCTATATATGGTCAATACACAGAAATAGATGAACCCCTCCCAAAGGTGATTTAGAACATCTATATTAAGGAATATTTAGGTTCCTAATTTGGATGCTCTGGGTTTCTCTCCAGAGGTGCCTCTCTTCACTGGTTGTGCAGAGTAAGACTCCTAATTTAGGAACATGATGCACTCCTAAATTAGGAAGGGAATTACTTAGCACCTGTGAATTATTCCTCCCTTCCCTTCTCCACCAATGGCAGCTGAACCTATCACAGCATCCAACTGAGGCCAGATTCTGATTACAGTAATATTGGCGGCAACTGTGGCATAACTTCATTCATTTATAGTAATGACTAGTAGAAATGAAAACAGAGTCTGGTCTGGGATGCTGAAATTCTTGTCTGAAAACTGCTGATATTGGAATCTTTGCTTCTGACTGAAAATTTCAAGACAAAAATCTCCAAGTTTCTAAACACATACAGTAACTTTAAGCTTTGTTTACTATCATGCCACATGTGCAGAGCATGGGGAAATGATAGTATCCCACTTATAGTCTGCTTGTTCCATGGCCATCGTCTTACAAGAGCATCCAACTGTGGCAGAGAGAAACCACAATCAGGCTGGGGAATCTAAAAGTAAGTAGAAGATCAGCATGATGTGATTGTCGTGCTAAGGGAACTGCTTCTTCCCTGGCATGCAAACACAATTATTAAAGCTCATTTCATTATTTTGAGACTGATAGCACAATTTGGATCATTGTTTAACATTCCATCGCTATGAATACAATGAAATTCTCTAATGATTAATAGGATTTTTTATTTTAAATAATCATGCTGAACCTTATTTGCAAGACTTAATACGTCTGTAACTTCCATATGAATAATGCATCTCTAGCTGTACAGCCAACTTCAGAGAGTTGCTACTAATGTGTAGAATATCCTCCTCTTCAACTGCTTTGGGTACAATTATTCTGCAACGCAGAGCCTGCTGTTGTGTATCGTATCCCATCTTATTGCCATGAAAGGCATCTTCAGAGGGATTTCCTCCTAGACATTTCTGATCAGTTTTTAGGACACTTTGCTCTTCACACTTGCACAGAATGGAAACGTTCTCTGAGAAGCCAAAACAGCCAACCAGGAGGATGTTGTTACCTAACATGGACAGTATCCTGTTGAGCCTCAGGCATGAAAGAGTCCTTTCTAGCTGAGCCCACACAGCTGGAGAGAAATTTAGAAGGGGACCATGAAGCCCAAAGATAGCTCACAGCTCCTCCTGGGTATAGCCCTTCCTCTTCCCCTTCCTCCTGCACTCGTATTCTCCACTATAAGCTGCAAGGAGTTTTAAACGGCCATAAAGCTGAAATAACCCCCCAATACAGACACAAATATGACTTCTGTATGGTTGTTCAAATAGCAAAAAACTGTGTTTCTCCCATGAGGAGCACTCTGATTCCTCCTGTGCCCATCTCCCCTCACCTCTTGCACTGCCAGATCCCGTTGGTGCCTGTGATGAACCCCTGTGTGCTGAAGCTTTTGCTCACAGGCAGAAACCCACAGCAAAGCCCAGTTCCCCACTGTATACTGCAGCTGCTCTGCTGTACACACACAGCACTTCCATACTACTGTCTTCAGGTATGTTATCACCCTCTCATTAAGTAACAGCAGGAGTGGTTTCAACTAAAAACATTTTGACTCAAAGTGATTTCTGTTCCCCTACAGTGACCTGAACAAAAGACATTCCTGGCAGAAAGTGCTGAAGCCTGATGATGAGCTCTCATCGTCTGACGTGGTCCTTACCACTCACATGAACATTTATACGGACACAAGTGAGAGCAAAAAAAGGTCAGTGGTTTGTTGAGCCTGCCCTCCCTGGGTTTCAGCCACAGAAAACTGCACAGCTCATCCCTCTATGCATCAGAGCCAGCCCCTTCCCATTTTTTTATTTCCAGTGAAGGAATAACAGAAATGAAGACAGTTGGCTACAAATTGCCATTCAGCTATTTTCTTCATCATAAATTCATACAAGCAGATGTAACAGATAGGAAAAAACAGAAACACATACATGTTCTGATGTGAAGGCAACCAGTCTGGGAATAGCTGCCATTCCTTTTTCTTTAACTTCTGGGAACATCTTGAAACGTGCAATCAACATAGCATACATGTTAGATATGGCACCACCTGGAGTCCACAGTAATATACTGTTACTTTTTCTATGCATTATAATATCATTGCAGAACAAATGACAAGTCTTGCTACAGTTTTTCTAATTCTAATGTTAATGTTTCTGCCTCACAGCAGAAACATGGAGTCTTCTTCCTGGTGCTCCTCACAGCTGGGCTGTGTATTAACAGAATCTACTACATCCAAGTAACAATTTATACAAAAAGTACTACTGCAAAAAATAACTGGGGCTTCCTTTCATCCTCATTTTTGCTACCATTTCTCCTTCAGTCCCCAACCTTATCTTTTCATATGCCATCAACACATGATGTTTCACCTCTCAAGCAGATGCCACCACAAGGCAACTTCCTAAGGGGCTTCCAAGTGCAACCCAATCTGCGCTCTCCCCTCCCAAACCAGGGTGGCGTTTCATGCCCTGGCTCTGAGGAAACCCACACACTGGAGCGGGGGGTGGGAAGAAAAAGGAAAAAGGGTCATTCTAACAAAAATTTTTCTTTTTATTTGTCCTCTGACGGGAGCAAGGGGAAAAGGTTAGATGTCCCTAACCCTACCCTTAAAATCACTAGCATGCATTGACTTAAAATACCTATTTCAAGATGGATATTTTACCCACTTTAAGATGGGTATCAAATGACAGCTCTGCAGTATTCTGTTCCCGTATTTCAATTGTCAATGTATAAATTAAAAACAAGCACTTCATTTTTCCTTTTTGAGATTTTTTATGAACTCGAGTGTCTGTGTCTACAGTGGGACAATATTTGGCTATACATTAATGCTGCATGAGCACTATGGGAATATAATGCAGAACCTGAGGCAGAGTCCGAGTACTTTTACATATGTATGCACACACACACAGACATATGTATACATAAAATCCATCAGTTTTATCCTGTATATATACTGTATATATACAGACTGATTATATATTGATGTTTATGCACATATATTTATATAAAGCAAAGGTCTATACTGATCATGGTTTAGGCTTTTAAATGAACATGTCAGAGTGCAGCTGAGGTAGAGTTCAACTAACCCAACTTCCATCCATCTTAAAATGGAGTGAAGAGCACAAGACATGCACTTCCAGAAGGTGGTTGAGCTCATGCTAAGGTAGCTGTTTGCGGTAGGTGGGATGACTAGCCCTGCAGATGCAGTCACCTCTCTCCCTTGAATATATAGGAGCTGCTGTAACTAGTCCAGGGTAGACACCCAATGCTTGGACAGCCAAAGTGAGAAAAGATAAAATCCACCCTTTAAGCAGAACAAGGTAGCTCTGCTGAAAGCAGTGATGTTACACACGTTACACCAGTAGGATATATGTGCTGGCAAATTTAACATTGTTTTGACTTTTGTAAGATTTATATTTATCCCACTGGAGATATAGATACTGTTTCACAGCCCACAGAAACTGTGCCCTTCACTTCTAATCAGTGTCCTAGCTCTGCTCTTGCATCAAGGCTGCCCCTGCTCTGGGCTTTCCCTGACCTCACTGGCCCTCCTGTGAATCCAAGGGAAAATGCCACAGAGGGATGGCATCACTGTCATGGGGGTTGGTACAGACTGGTCTTTTTTCTACCTCTTCCAACTATCTTGAGAGGTATGAACATATTTCTACACCTCTTTCACAAATGACAAAACAAGAAATGGAGAGATTAAGAGGAAATGCTTGGGTGCCTGCCCCTAAAAAATGCAGATGTCACGTAATGGCTGCTGTTGATGATTTAGGTGACTGAACTAAGGTGTTCAAGTTGAAAAAATTTGGCCTATCTTGTCCAAAGTCACTGACTCAGTGTCAAAAGAATCAACACTGAAACGTTAAGTTTCTTCAATAACAGGCTTTCCTATTAGTATTTATCACCTAGCCATTTAACCTTAAGCTTATTAATAAGCACGCATTCTGCCTTTAATTTTGCAGCTGTGTTTACACCCACAGTTAATTGCAGGCAACAAAACACACCTACAGAATTTGGAGAATCTAATCAGGCCTTTATGCTTTTCATGTGTTGATACTGTAGATTTCATTTCAGAGAATGCAGAGAGCAAGAACCTCTTCTTCCCAACAGTACAGTCTTTAGAAGAAGTCGTGACAATTTGAAACAAGAAGACAGCATAGAGATTATTCTGATTATTGCCTAAAAAAGCAGAACCTGCACACTGGGCACTGCTGCCTTAAGAGTGAATTAGAAGGATGCGCTGTGCACAAACCAGAAATTGCAAAGAAAGGATGAGAGGGGGCAGCACTGCAAATGGTCAGCACGGGTACTCGCCTGCCAGAGCGCCTGTCTCCAAGCAGCTTTCAGCTAGATGAAGTGAGCTCCAGCATCTGACACACTACCAACATGCTGGCCTCCCAGGTCAGGCAGGGACCTTTCATAGACCCGGGAGGGACGGCCGTTTCTCCTGAGGCATACATCTTTCCTGACTCACACTATCTCAAGCACAGTTTGCCAGATTTGTGCAGATCTAGCACATGCACCGAGCCTCTCACCTCCGCCTGCCACCCATGTCCAGCATCTGCTCACCAGGTCTGGCTGAGCAGCACTGCTACTGCTCTTCTCTCCCCTCTTAGGTCCCTGACCACCCCAGCGGGGCTACTGTGGCTCAAACCTTCAAGGTGAGGAACTGAAGACCAACTGTACTGAGTCAGGCCAGGGACTGGACAGTAACCAACCACTGTCCAGTTTCCAAAACCTTTGGCTTAGGTTCTGGACTCATGATACACATTTAGATGCTGCTCTGTGTGATCGAAGCCACGGTTTTGGTCAGGATCTCTAAGCATGACAGTAAAAGCTGTCAGAGCTTTTCCTCTCAGTGCTTTTTGAATAAGGACTCAACTAGAAGTAATGTAAATTCTTCTCACCTTTCCCTCCACCTCTAGGTACAAAACTCCTGCATCACTTCCCCCATGCGCATTCAGATGCGAGAAGTTGAAGATGAGCCTTGCCTGATCTTCTGCACAGCATGAACTTTACCCTACATGGCCTTAGAGAGCTGAACATCCTAGACTGTTATCAGTGAGGCCTTTCCTTTGCTCAGTAGTCCAAACACTCTTTCCCCCTCCATTAGGTCAATGAACTTTCCTCCCAGAAGGGCTCCTTCCCCAACAGCTACTGGTCTGTTCTCTTTTGACAAGCCAAGATGCTATGACCAATGTCAATTCTTTCAATTTTTTTCAATTCAGCGAGATAGATAGGCCAAAGTTTTTAGCAATGAAATTCCAGAGTAAGATAGATGGTGACAAACAGTATAAATCAAAAGACTAAGTGGAATGATTAAAACAAACAAAAAAAAGTCTTAACAATGTAGTGTTTGTCAGAGTCAATGATTTCTCTACAGTTAATCACACTCATTCTTTGCCTTATTGACTTGCGCTGAAGGAACCAGGTTTCTGAGCCTTTAAGCACTGAGATTAACTAGCCACCCAAGTACCCCCACTGAGCTCCACAGACCAGCTGACACATGGAAAGCTAACTGCACACTGTAATGTTGTCAGGATCTTACTGACTCCACTAAAATTACTCTAAAGGGATGCTACGTCCTTCCCTCTTTGCCCCAATTTCCCCCGTGGTGATGGAGAGCATTGTTGTGTTTCTTCCTTCCATTATAATTAAAATACTCTTTCTTGTAATCCATAAAAAGTGGGGGCAAAGCAAAACTGCAAGGCAAATGTCTCTTCTGATTATGTTTCCCATGTGCCATTACAGCTGCTTATAATGCAGTGCAATTTGCTCAAACAGACCCTCATAATCAGATCCCTGAAATTCATAAACATGCAATACTTTATCTCAAAGAGGCCACTGGTGGTTATTAGCAAGTGTCCTCTTGAACATGCATATTTAATTATCTTTACTCTTTAAGGCACGTCATTTAGCATAGTCTGAAAAATAAAGAAAGCTTGAAATGTCATGTACCAGGTGAAAATATCCCATCGCCACAGCCCCCTGGCCAGCCAACCATCTCTCTCATTTTCCTTAGTGTGACATATTCCAAAAGTACAAACACTGGAGCAATTTCATAGGTGAACCTGAAATGTAGTAATGTCCATATTTAATGCTTTCATCTACAACACTAACACATCTTTTTCCAATATTACATTACATTATAGCCAAAATATATCTTGCACTGGGTAGAGTTGTTTTACAGTATTTTTTATCATCTTCCTTCTGATTTGACATCAAATGTCTAGAAAGAGAAATGCTGAGAGCGCTTGAGACTCCATTTCCACCCATTTAGTGAAACAAATCTTGTCCACCTCTTCCAGACTCAAGACTTTGCCCTATATTCAAGAGCTGCTGGGCAGAGCCAGACCTTTGCCTTGCAAAAACCTGGGTGCATGTCTAGAAGATACACGTCAGCAGTCCTATTCATGATGACAAGAGAGTGCCTGAAGCTAAGCAAGTGCACAAAAATGCTTCCTAGTCCCGAAGAGAAAAAAATCCCACACTTTAAATTCTGCACCTCTTTCTTACAGAAAGCAATGGCTCTAACTGCTCTGACTATGGATTGTACAGAAGCCCTCTACAGGAATGCAAGTGTTCACTTAGCACACTTTTCATTTTACATATTTATGCATACAAAATGCTAAAATATTTTTTTCTGTGTATTTCTGGGGGAGGGGGGTTTAGCAAAACAGACATCATATTAGTATGATGAAATTTTATAGAAGACAGCCTACAGGACAATGTTGAAAGTCTTCATGTAAATAGCTGTAGCAACCATTTAAAAAACAGACACTTGTTTTTCCAGCAACCTTAACACAGAAGTATTCTTTCTTTCATTCAGCTACGGCAGCTAATATTTTAGAGTACAACTGTACAATTATATTAAATATTATTATGGAAAAAAATCTGCTACTTACATATTAGTATTTGCTGCTGATGTCAGCCAGTCTGCTGCCAATCCAACCATGTCCAATCCAGTTGAAAGTTGATTAAAATATCTAGGGTGCCCTGCATAAGATGGAAAATGTTATCAAAAGGCCAATGACTCTGCATGAAACTATTCATTGCTGAACGGTATATTTACCTCCAGATTTCTATAGAGAAGGAAGTGCTTTCAAGGTACAAAACAAAGCAAACAGCAATAAATATATTTCTTGGAAAAGGCAGGATTTCTCTTCTTTCTCATTCCAAACTCAGTAAAATCAAACTAATTACACTGAACACACAATAATGAATTCCAACATTCCCTATTATACTCTCAATATGCCTTGAAAATTAGCACATCGCTGCCTCACAAAAATAGCTGTTTGCTCCCGTTAGTGTGTCACATGTTGTCACTGGATGTGGTTTTGCCTGGCTAGGTTTGAAAGGCACGCACGAGACACCATCTGAAGAGCTTGCCAGTACATATAACATCAGTGATGAATGGCTAATGATTATAATAGACAGGGCGAAATGAGAAAATGGAACATTTTGGTGACTGCTTTGCACATGACTCAATGGCTGATGATTGTACGAAGATGGCAGGGAAGGTGGCGGTCCTTGTCATTTCTTCCCTGTCAGAGTGCAATTACAAATAGCCTGGCTGCTTGCAATTGTGATTTTAAACAAAACCCATGAAAACCAGCACTGCTGCCCCAGCAGAATGATGCACAAGAATATACTCAATGAGCTGACAGTCCATTTACCTGGTTAATCTAATAGGCTCCTGCTTTTTTTCTAAAATCCTGCTAGAGATTTTTCTTAAAAATGTGCCTAGAGCCATTAAACCCAGAGCCATTAAAACTCCATTTTTACTAGTTGCTCCCTGCAAGCCTCTGTTAAGTGGCATCATTACCGGTACAAATTACGGATGGCTCACAATTACTTAAACACTGTCCGACTCAAAGGAAGGCAGCCTCTGCTTGGAAAACACCTGTCCTGACCCACAGGCGATGTACTGCTATTCCCATCACAGAAAACAAAAGATAGAGCAAAATGATTGAGGAAATGCAGACCCAGCACCAAGAGAAAACTTATCTTCAGTCTCCAGTGGCCTCTTATCAGGCACGGACACATGGCTGGCAGAACAGCACGGGGAATTGCTCCCCAGCTCCCACCTTGCAGCACACAAAGGCAGAGTAATCGGGCTTGTGTGGGCAAACCAGAGCAGAGGATAAGGGCTGGGAAGGGGGAGCACACACACAAAATCCAGCTCCCTGCACCCTTAACCTGAGATGAGCCCCATGCTGCTGCCATCCAGCCTGACTGCGTTTTGCACTGAGCCCTCCCCACCAGAGATAGGAACTTCCACCTTCCCCTGGTCCACGCTGCCCAGGACAGGCAGCCAAAGCCCCTCAGGCACTGAGGGATGCTGCTGAGACCCAGCAGGACGAACAGGATCCGGCCCCTGCCCTGCACGCTCTCCAGTGGGGTACGTGGGCCCGGGGCACATGTACACCCCACCACTGCCACCAAACCCACAGCAATCCCGCACCAGGGGCTCTGCCTACAGAGGACTGCATCTCCCCTGATGATGGGATTTCGAGAGAGATTTTGGTATTTATAGCTCGGGTTCAATCTCAAAGCCAGGCTCCACACGGGTTCCCAAATTCCACTGGAAAGCAACAGAATATTAGGAGCTGAAAGCCTTTGGTGAATCTGGGCCTCAGGAAGGCTCAAAGAGGGCAGAAAAACTCCTGCTTTTGAAATAAATCCACACTGAAAAGCAGGGGAATAGCAGAATTTGTATTTGCAGCTGCAGCGTCTTGGTGGCTCTCCGTCAGCCCAGTACCCAGCCCCAGGCAACAGCCCTGTTGTCACTGCTTGTTTCTTCAAGGAAACCTCACAGCACACCTCCTGCTTTGGGAACTGCCGCAGGAACGGGGCTGGCTGCACGCAGGGGTCAGGGCAGTTGTACCCCAGAGCGAGCGAGGTGGGGGGAGCAGCATTGTGCCAGGAGCTGCTGCTGCTGGCACGGCTGCTGGCAGAGCCCCCAGCACCCACACCTGTAACAAAGCCCCCTCCACTCAGTGCCTTTCCCTTCTGCAGAGTGGCTTTAGCACACAACGGCAGATAACGCAATGCCCCAATCTCACCCCAACCTCAGCTGCAAGGGTTTGTCCCTCCATGTGACACCCTAATACATGAGTGAGACCTGTTCCCTCAGCTAGATGGCTGTGGAAAATTGTGACTTTGCTTAAAATACAGGCTCCACTGGCAAGGTAAGAAGAGTTTGTGAGAGATGCTCAAAAATCACTACCCAGGTGCTGTCTGCCTGAAACCCACATCCTTTGTCGTGGTTGTCACTGAACAAAGACTGGAAGAGAGACTGACAGGGTGCGGGGAGTGAGAGAGATGTGAAAATAGGAGATTACCGCTTATTGGTTGGTTTAGCAATACACAATGTGTTTACACATAGCACAGAGTAAACTGGGAGATGATGGGCAAGAACCGGGGCTGAGGCACTGGGACAGCCAGGGCCGGGCTTTCCCTGCCGAGGATGTGCCTTTGCCCCATGCACGCTCCTCTCAAAGACGCTCCTGCCTGCACTTGGTTTTAGGCACGGGTGTCCCCCAGCATGAACACGCAGCCTCTGCAGCCTCGAAACAGAGGCGATGAGAAGGGCTGGGGAAAGCCAGACAGCACGGATGAAGGCACGGCCGGCAGCACCGGGTTTGGCCTTGCTCGCAGCCCCACCACGCGCACGGCCTGCTACGGGCATCGGGGCCTGCCAGGGAGCAAGGCTGGACCAGTGCCAGCAACTCGCACCCTTCCTGGGGTTTCCAAGCCATTTTTAAATGCTCGCATGTCAATTCCCCCGGTGAGCACTGCACAGGAACCGAATTTCGCATCCAGCTTTCCCTGCATTTGCAGATGCTGCCCTTTATATTCTCTCAGACAAAATTCTCGGTAGGGGTCACTGGTAAGGGGGCAGAAAGCTGCGTGTGGCTCCCCTGGAGAACCCCAGCAAGCCGTGGCACACAGGCAACACCTGGGAGCGTCCCACACCCACCCCTCGGCCAAAAAATCAGCCATGCAGCTCCTCAAATCCCAACCGGAGATCAGTGCTGGGGCCTGAGGATCCAGCTGTGAGGCTAATCTAACCAATACAATTTATTTTCCAATCAGCCTTTCAGGCCCCTGCAGCCAAACGCAGCCCAGGTTCCACCCCCCCAGTCCTGGAGGGGCTGTTTCTGAAGGGCTCCGGCAGCAGGAGCAAAGGCAGACCCCCACTGCCAGAAATCTCACTGCATTGTCCTTTCTCTGAGGGTAATTCAAGCGTTCTACTCTGAAGCACATGCCGAAGGGCTCCATGTATAAATCCCACAAATTTCGTGAGCTTCCCCCAGGCTGGGGCGGCTGCCCCAGAATGCTGAGGAGCGGCAGCAGCCAAGCGAGGTGGCTCTGCACCCCCCTGCCGAACCCCGCCATGCCGCTGCATCTCACGTAACTCCCCCCGCGCCGGTCCTCAGACCTTGAAAACATTTTTTTCATTAAAACAAATTTTAAAATGCCAAGAAGGGGAATCCTCACGTATTTACAGGGAGGAAGAAATATGGTGTAATTGTTTTAAAGGGTCTTTTCTGGATGCACAAAATGAAACAGGTCCATTATGTGAAACAGGCTATAACAAAAAGAGATTAACGAAAATCGCTTAAGAAACCCTATTCTTTGATTTCCCAGATTCACCGATCCTGTTTCACAGCATTCTGTGAAAATGCTTTCTATGCCTACCCAGACGCATCACATGGATCACTGGACTGATCGACTTTGTTCCTGTGGACATCATCTATCTAACTATTTATTCCAATATTTTACAGGCGTTTTGACAGCACCCAACTCATGTACCAGAAACATTCGGCTGGACATTTCCACCTCTAAACGAGGAAGATTACACAGACCCCCCACAATCTTTACCGGGATCAGTCTGCTCCGTTCCCAAAAGGTGACAAAACCTGTTTTTTGTTTTCCCTTCAACCTCTATTCACAAATCAGCCCTTTGTCTCTTTCAGTAATTGCTACACATCTCTTTTTAAGCAATTTCTCAGTAATTCAAATTCCCAGTAAGAGCTCCCCGCACTCCACATTATTTCTTAATCACAGCCATAATTGTCGCCACGCTTTTTGTCCGCTCCACCGCAGTTTATTTAAGGTGGCCCCGGGTGCGGAGCCGGGGGCTTCCCCACGCCTGGCTGAACCCCACGCTGCCTTCCCGCCACGAAGCCCACATGGGGGTACGACTAACGGGGGCGGGGTGTGCCCCAGAGAGGCAAGAGTCAACCCATCCCTGCCCTCCTCTCTGAAAAACAACAACAAAAGGATATTAAAACAATTCGGGCTTCGTTTTTATGGCTTGAGCCTGAAGTTGAAAAAAACCCCTCAATACTCTGCTGCACAGTTCTGCCAAATTCTCATATTTTTATATCCTGCAGGTAAGGGGAGAGACACGGCAAATGGCCGCTCAGAGCTCCCATTTACAATCAACAAATAATGTTTATTGCGATTTTGGCTGTAGCTGCCCCCCTGCAGGGACACCCCAGTCCCGTCCCGGCTGCCTCCGAGCTCCGCGCCGTCTGCAAGGTGCAATCCCCGGGCCATCACACGTAAAATGGATGAAAAGGAAAGAAGGAAAATCGCAAAGGTGGTGAGAAGGCTGCTCAGTGGCACAGTCGGCAAGTCCGGAGCACAGACCCATTAATTTTAAATCGGCAAGAGTGCGCGATGCTGCACTGACAGCTACAGAGACGGGGCTGCCGGAGTCTTTTTATCATTTGGGAAAACGATTTCTGTCTCTGCTAGAAATTGCTTGGAACTGGCAAAATACAGTTGCTGCTTCACACTTTACCGTTTCAAGATAAAATGAAATGATATATTTAATCAATGGATGAGACCAGATAGGGTAGAAAATGAGCACGGCTATTACCTGTTTTAATTGCATACTTCAGGGTTGTTCTGCAGTTCAGTAAAATTTCTTCCAAGGTCTGTGGCTGGTCTGCCAGTTCCCAGTTATATTCCTGGAGCAGCTCATTTGGGTAATGGAAATCGATAACTTTTGTTGTTCTATCAAAACTTTTCACCACATACTGAAGTAAAATGTCCACAATGTCTTGTAGGAAAGACATAGTTGTTATTTCTCCGTTGCATGCCGGCAGAAGATCTGGGAATGGAGAAATGAAAAGTTAACTTCCTTTTACGACCATACACACAGGTTTTGGACAAAGCCTTCTATTTATGTTTAGAAAATCTTTTCACTGCAATACGAATAGACTGTTTTCATTTAATAAGCAAATGGGTAAGACTGTATTTTAAGGAATGTTCTGAAAGGTAGTAGTTAGGTTTTAATATCCTACCTAAAACAGCAAATTTTGCCCACAGTATATTTCAGACCAATTTTTCAGACAATGAGAGAGAGCAGGGAAACACGAAAAAAAGGAAAACGAATCTCAGGAAAAATAAAGATCGGGAAAGAAGTGCTACAAGCACCACCCTAAAAACGGTTGCTTGCCTTGCAATAAAATACCTTCATCGTGACTCTCCAATGCAAGTAACTTGTTGATAATTTAATGCCTTTTTCTGAGGCGATGCTGCACGGTCTCTCAGCACACACACTGACAGACATCTTTTGTGCGTTTCAGTGCGATGGCTGAGCAGAGCCGAGCTGCACTGGGAGCCCCTAGTTTAGGGTAAGCGGGTGCGCTCAGCCAGGCAGCGGCAGAAGCGCAGGGCGCCGGCAGCAGCTCCCCTGCGTGTCGGCGGGGAGCTGGGAGCGAGGCAGGAGCAGAGACGCTACCTCCAAGGTCAGAAAAGATGAAGTGCAAAACCATCTCGAATTAAAATAAATCTGTAAGAGAGCGTTCCTTCTCCCTCCTCCCCTCAAACCTTAATTTCATGGCAGGGACTTCAGCGAGAAGGTCGCTGCTGTCAGTCCTCCTTAGAAAGAGCAACCTGCAGGCTCCAGCACGCCGGGATTTTATTGCTGCCTTTTTTTTTTTTTTTTTTGTCGGGATCTTTTTTTGTTTGCGGTTTTTTTTTGGCGGGTCTGAGAAATGCCCGGCCCCGCGGGTGCCGGGGAGGTGCAGGAGCGGGTCTGGGCGGGGGGCGCGGAGCTCCGCGGAGCCTCCGCGCACCGCGGGCAGAGGCAATTTCCCGAGCGAACCGCTGTTTTTCTGTCAGTTTTAGAGAGGCAGCGCGGCCCGGGAGTGCCGTTACCTGTTGAGTGCAGAAAGGCGTAATTCACCTCCGCTTTCTGGCAGCCGCAGGGTTTTTTGTCGCAGGTACAGGCCGGCCGCGGCTCCGCTGCCCCCGGGGCTGCCCTGGCGCCGGTTTCCACGGGCTTCTCGGCATCTCCGTAGAGCAGCGCTTGACAGCGACACGGACACACGGCCTCAGCACCACGGCCTCAGCCCCCGTCCCGTCCCCCCCCCCCCCCCCCCCCCGACACCCCCCCCCCTACCCCGGCCCGGGGCAGGGCCCGCGGCCGCCCGCCAGCGCTCCGCGGGCGCGCAGCCATGCCTCCGCGGCGGGCTGCTGCCGGGGCCTCCCTGCCCTTACCGCAGAGTTTGTTTCCGATCCCTCCCGTGAACTTCTGGGCAACCTGACACCAGGCTCTGGCTGCAAGAGAAAACGGAGCGGAGGGTCCGTGGGGACGGGCGCGGGCCGGGGGCGCCTCGTCCGACAGCCGGCCCCGCTCCCGCCTCAGCACCCCCCGGCCCCGCCGCGCCGGGCTAGAGCCGCCGTCGGTCCCCGCCGCTCCGTCCCGCCGGTCGAGCTGCCACAAAGGGGACTCCGGCGACCGGGCAGCGCTGCCGCGGCGGCTCCGCGGCTCCGTCGGGCCGGTCCCGCCCGGCTGCTCGGCGCCACCCTACCTGTGCCGGGGCTCTCGGCGGCCGCGGAGCCCTCCTCGGCCCCGAAGGGCCAGAAGCCGGAGCCGGGGCTTGCCATGGCGGAGGCGAACCGGCGGGGCGGGCGAGGAGCGGCGAACTGCAGCCCCGGCGGACCGAGCGAGTGTGCGTGAGTGTGAGTGTGCGGGTGTGTAAGTGCGCGCGTCTGCGCCAGGCGGCGGCAGGCGAAGGGGCGGGGGCGCCCCGGGCACGCGTGGGTGGGAGCGTCTCCCGTGGGCGCCCCCGGGGCGCGCTCCGCCGAGCTGCCGCGCTCGCTCGCCGCAGGCCGCTGTCCCCGGCCTGGGGCGGGGCGGGGGAGCCGGGGGGGTGCCCCGCCGAGGCGGGCAGCGGCGGCCGCCGTTAAGGGTCCCCCGCGTCCTGCACCGAAGGGGCAGAGGGGGGGCGCGCTCAGGGCAGCCTGCGGTGGGGCTGCAGCTGCCTCGGGGGATGAAGGCGGGCGAGGTGCCTTGTGTCGCCTACGCTCCACCGGCGGCCCCGCGGCCGCAGCCCCGCGGAGCGGGAGCGGGGGGCCGAGCCCCCCCGGCGCCGCGGAGCGCTGATCTGAGGGGAGGGGGGATTTTCCGGGCCTTAGCGCGGGAGGCCGCGGCCGTCCAGCCCGGTACCCCGAAGGCAGGGCTGGGACACCGGTCCCTGGGGCCACGGGGAAGCGCCCCCAAGCCCGTGAGCTGCAAAACTCCGAAAAATCCGCGCCCCCCACCCCCCCCCCCTTCCCTCGCCCCTCACCCCCTGCACCGGGGCACCCCCGCGGCTGCCAGCAGGGGACTCCCGGGCGGCGGCGCCGGGGCCGGGCCAGCCCCTGCCGCAGGCGGCGAGCACCAGGGGAGTCCCGGGGCGGGGAAGGGACCGCCCTCCCGAGCCACCGACGCCCCCCCGGCCTGGCCGTGCCCGCAGCTAATGGCGGGAGCCCCGTCGGGCCGGGCCGCCACGGAGAAGGCGCTGGCGGAGAAGCCCGTGAGGGACCGGGGCCGGGGCCGGGGTCGGGGTTGCTCCCGCTCCCCCTCCCGCTGCCGGGCTGGGCAGAGCCGTCCCGGCTGCGCTCCCGCGGAGCTGGCGGGGGGAATCCCCGCGACGCCGCGGCGGCCTCGGGGCGGCCCCTGGCTCCTGCGTCTGCCTGCCCCGGCATCTGTCCTGGCATCGCCGGGCCGGTGCCGGGGTCTCCCCACAGTCCCCCGGGGATGGAGACCCCGTCGGAGCCGCCCTCTCCGCTTCAGCCCCGTGGGAGGCAGCAGGTCTCGGAGATGAGGAGGAAAAGACCCGCTCCCCTTTTCCTCCCCGACGTAGTTTCTGAAGGCAGCCAAACCTGCCCCTTGCACCCGGCAGGTTCCCCGCTGGAGCACGGAGCCCATCCTTGCCCTGGCTGCCTCTCCTCCCGCCCAGGAGGAATTTCAAGCCCTGACCTTCGGAGGGAGGTGGACTCGGCCCTGCCAGGCCAGGGCTCGGCCCTGCCGAGAGCAGCGGTCACACAGGCCCCACGCAGGCCCTGGGGGCTCCCAGGCTGTGGTCAGCCGAGGGCATCCCCCTCCGCTTTCTGCACGCACCCACATGGTTACTAGGACTGTCCCCCCTCCGTGAAATCGCATGGAAATGGATGCTTGTTTTAAAAACACTGGCCTGGTGGGAAAGTAAAAGAAAACCAGCCTAGGCATCCCTTCGTGTGAAATTCCAAGTCTGTTCCAGTTTCCAGATCAGACCGGCTTTAAGGAAACGCAGATGATAACTCCGGCTTTCCACAGCGAGAGACTGCTGTGAGCTCTTCCCCACCTTGCTCGCTCGTGCCCCAGTCTACAGTATTTCGTCAGTTCTGGGTGTAATTCAGACACAGCCAACCATATCACTGCCTTGTGCATTTTTATTTACCATTTTAATAATACATGAGAAAACAACTTTTAAAACAGACTTCAAAATTTAGACAACGTATCGCAAATTTTACATTGCAGCAAATTTTAATTCCTTGCACAGCCTTATAACTAGTTAAAAGATCAGGAAGCAATGGTTACCTGTCTCTGGGGAAAGGGCCAAGTGTGTGAGGGAAACAGACAAAAAACCAACCCCTGTGGCTCGCTGCTGCCGCCAGTCGTAGTATTTAGGAGAGCTAAGCAAGGGAGCAGGATCAGGCCTTTATACTGGCATCATGAAATCTGCCTTCTCTTGCTTTGCAGCTGGGAACATGCAATTATGAATCCTGAAAGGAAATGCAGCAATTATCTGTGTGGTTTCTGTGAAATAAGGTCTTTTGAATAAGGAATCGGAGGAAAATTTTAACACAGTGGCTATTGCTTTTATTTCCACTTAATTTCTAGTGGAACTGATTAAGAATGATTGTTACATTTAGGCAGCAATCAACCAGAAAGTGTATTTTTATTCCTTTCTTGGCACCCCAGAGATTAAGATTCCTCAAAATCTAATGCAAAGGAGAACAAAGCAAACATGATTTAAAAGTTCATCACTTAGTCACAAAGCTCAGAGGCAGAGGAGAGGGCTGGATATACTTCCCATAAATGGACATCTCCAACATAAAGATTATACACACATTATTGACCTTTAAAACTGGCTACTAGTTTTACAGTAAAGTCAATAATGAAATAAACTGCCATAATATGCTATCCAATTAATCATTTATGTTTGTTTTCATTAGAGGGACACTTGCCACAGACAGTTCATCCCAGAATTTAGGCATAGTAAACCTAAAACAAGCAAAAATTCCCCTATGGTGTTCTTGTAATTTTTTTTCCTGTAAAACAATTTATTAGAAACAATAACTAAGGTTTTCTGAAGGTGCCTATGGGAATTTGAAAGATTAACTAGGGAACTATAAACTGAATGATCTATTTTAATTGGATGAGACTGATGAAATGCAAATAAGAAAGAAATATGCCTTAAGTAAACTAGATTTAAGCTGCTTAATGTCTAATAATTTTAAGACGTAGCAGTGGTATCCAAAAGAAAGCTGATTTTTATACTAGGTTTTTTTTAAAGTATATGATATGCAACTGACAGTGTCCCTTTGCAACGGTGCTGGGCTGTAAACCACAGTAATTCATATTCACATGAACACACACGTTGTAAACTTGAAACATTGGAGATTTAAAAAAAAAAAAAGGAAGCACATGGTATAAAATGATAAAAAAGATTATGCTAATAAAAGCCAAATGGCAGCAGGAACAGCAGCAGCAGCAGCAGCTAGAACTGCTGGATAAGGCGCCGGCGCTGTGAGGTCTTCCGCAGCAGTCGTCTGTAGTCATAGGGATTATCTTCGGTTTTACTCTCTTCCAGGGGGCTTTCTGCAACCCTCGACCTAAGGATTAAGCGCAGAAGTGTTTCAGAAATTAAAGTCAAAACATTTACCTTGGCAAACACTCCTAATCGACTGCTTAACCTCCACCCTCGGGGGAGAAAAATAAAAGGAGAAAGAAAAAAAATCAACTGACTTTGCTAGGCCTCTTCCTGTGCTGCATAAAGCAGGCACCTCGGAACAAACACATTATATACTAAAAGCAGATGAACACAGAAGAACAACATGTTCTTCTATGAAGGGGACAAATAAAAGGACATAAAAACGTTGAGACCATGGGGGTGCTTTGCAGTAGCGTTTGCCTGATGGTTACTAAACCAGATTTTCAACTGGCGTAAATTTGTTTGCTTTGTTTTTAACCTGCCTGTGGAGCTCACTCTAAGTGTCCATCTCATTTTATTATTTTTTTTCCGAAGACAAGATGCATTTTGGAAGCCACCTTTGACAGGCTGGAATGGTCACCTGTCACCACGTGTTACCATGGAGCAAGATTAAAAATAAAACTCAGTTATTTAAAAAGTATATTACTCTGAAATAATTACAAAAATTGGTAGTGTTCTACACTAAAGGGGTACCCCACCACTGGAACAACACCAGCGTCGAAGGTAAACTGCCAAATAAAAAATACTCAGTGCTTCACTTCTGTAGACTGAAAAATGTCTGTATAGTCTTTAGATCCAGGTGACCCCATTCGAGAGATACCTAAGTACAGAAATGTTTATTAATTGCATTCGTCTGCCCTCAGAGGTAACGGTGTAAATTTAAAAGTTACACAGATTTTTTTCACTATGGCTAATTAGGATGCAATCAGAACAGCACACAGTAAAGGCAGGAAATTCCTTTTACTAAGCTCAGTGGCAAATTTCTCATTCATCTAAACCAGACCTCAGGCTGACAGATTTGGTGTAATTAACCACCCTAGAAATGCAACATCTTCCAAGGGATGTAAACTATATGGTAACTCCCTGATATTATTATTATTTTAATTCCATGCCTTCACAACACCTTCCTAAAACTAATTTAGATCCTACCTGAAAAAAATGCCAAAAATAAAATACCTAAGGGGTGCATTTCTGTACCACTACCACAGACATTTTCTCTACCACTATGGATACACAGTCAAATTCAGCGATCATCCCAGGCTTAGTGTTTCCCTTAAGCCTTTGACCTAGATATTTTCCAAGTTTTTCTTACATATATGAAGACACGAGAAGATATATCAAGACATAAATATGTGTCTGCACGTGCAGTGTGTGTGGGTGCATGGCACGAGGAAGAATATGAATTTCCTTAGCCCAGCAGAGGTCACCCTCCATGAAGTCTATGTGGGAAGAGAGGAGGTTGAGAAAACCCTCCCTTTTGGGTTTTTCTCTCGGCTGTCCACCTTGGTGGGGTCCACTACAGGCTATAAACCCATATGCTGCTACAGGACAGAGGAAAAGGAGTCAGTCAAGCTGGTGTCTTATCTGCAGAAAGCAGACAGAAAGTCCGGTGCGCATTCACCCTATTTAAAAGCTAACTGATCAGAAATACAATTTTTAGGTACTGCTTTAGCTTAATTTGATTTTAGATCAGAGATTTACAGCAGGATCTCATTTGGCACTTGGGAGGCCAAAAACTAGCAGGTAGGCTGAACACCAATCATACTAGCATTTGTCCCTGCTGCATAAAGATGGGAAATTTTCAGCTATAGATTTTACAGTTTAACTTGGCAAGATTCCATGAATAAAAAAATAGATTTATGTCTAATTTGAAAGTGTATCTTTTTATGAATCTTTTGAATATCTCAACAAGGATATACAACATTTATTTTTTCCTTCTATTATTTTGTATGAATTACCTCTCAGTAGCTCTTAAAATTGAAGTCCTGGGTTTGACAGCTGGGTGTCTCTTCTTTCTTGTGGTAGAACTGCTGTCCCTTGAGGTGGAATCAGTAGATGAAATTTCTTGGTAGTAGATATCTAAATCTAGCACTTTGCTCAGACTGTCAATAAATAAGTACACTAAGTTAACAGTTTCACTTTTCAATATTATATTCAACATTCAGAAAAAAGGCAAGCAAATATCATTATTGGTTGTGTTAATGCATTGAGGATCTAAGGAAATACATATATCTAAGCACAAGAAATCAGTCTCTGAAATGTGACTGCTGATACAGTGAATGCAGATGCTAAGAAATCTGAAATGCTAAATGCTCCTATATGTTCATAAAGCAGACATATATGACTGAAATAATTTGGGTTTGCCATGATATTCAATGGAGAGGCATTTTTATGGTATAATTCATCTGACCTATTTTAGCTATCTCTTTGAGGAAGAGATGAATCATTTTCCTAAAGATGACTATTTTTTTTCTCTGAGTACAAGAAGAGACTTCTAAAGGAACTAGTTCAGATATCGGTGTCAATAATGTGGATGCCTCTTATTTTGTTAGATGAATGATATTCAGGGTATCATATCTACAGAAAAAAACAATCCTAACATCCAGTTTAGTATGGCTAGGGAAAAAATAATATCCTAAAAGCAACCTAAAAAAAGAAGTTCAGATTTCAGTTCTCACATTGGTAGAAACCAGAAATAACTCATCAATTTCAGTTGCTATGTTCTACTAATACAGTTGGCACATGAAAGAAGATGCAGTTGTGGAACTGATTAACTAGATTTAAGATTACTGAAACCTGAGTCCAAGGAGAGAAAACACTAGATTTTTTTTATTTTTTTATTTTTTTTGGCTAAACAGAAGACAACAGTAAGTGAAATTTTTTCAGGATCCAAACGACATCAGAAAAAGAGCTGTAACAGACCAGACATGGGGGATGTGGACATTAAGTGAATCCTTTAAGCAGTGTCATAATCAAGTGCAATTTAAACTGTGGCTGAATGAAGCCAGATGCTGTGAGCACATATTACATGTATATAATGTTATGTAACTTCCTTTAAGATACATATTTTAGCTACAGAGTTTGTATTCTTCAGCCTCAGCTCAGGATAGTGCTAAGAGCCCATTTATCTTGCATCTATGACCAGGCTACCATAGCACGCATGCTACGGTACCATAGCAATGTCACTGGGGGCAGCAAAAAAGCTTCAGTATAGAAACACAAATAAAATAAAGCTATGACGTATGTGAACCAGGTCTACAGCACACGTAAGGATCTAAGATACAGAAGAGCAGAATATATCTATTTCTTGCTTTATTTCTGCAGAGATCCATCAAAATAGGTTAGTTCCATTGTGAGGAAAAGACTTCTGGTCGAAATTTCAAGGGCTACTCTTCTTTATCTGTTATTAATAATTACTGTTTTATTTTTTTATGATCTATTTCCAAACAGTCATGTATTTTTAGGAGAGAATTTTAGCACTCTTTGTATTTTTGCTAACAAAAAAGAACTGGTTGTTCATTTGCTTTGACTGGAATTTTAAGCACCTTCAATTATTTTCTGTGTCAGAACTATCTTTGATGTGGACCTTATCTTAACTTATTATTACGCTCATGTTGCCATGGTAAAGGGCCATGCTATAGTAAAACTGAATGAGTGAATTCTATAATGGATTTTTGTAATTGAAAATTGCATATTTTAACATTGTATATGATGTCCTTCCTGTGAATCACCAAATTACCATGCTTTTTTAAATTATTTATTCTACTGGTTGAAGTACAGCTAAGAACTACTTCTAGAGTACTAAAACGACAATAGTGAGATAATGAAAAAAATTACCTTTCTTTTCTTGGTTTCCGTTTTTCGTCTTGTATTGATTTCTAAGAAAAAACAAAGTAATTAAAAAAATACTATCAGGAAAGCTTATGCAAAGATACAATTCATCAATATGTTAGGTAGGAGAGTGTTGTATAATTTTTGTTAAAACAAAATACAGAGAATCTAATTTGCTGAGCAAGTGCCCCAGAAAATCTCTTTTCAGAATCTTTGAGACTGAGAATGGGGTTAGCATTGTAAATCCCATTGTAACTCCCAAATCAGTTGCCATACTGTGAAAAAAGCTAAAGTAATTACAATCAGAACAAAAAAGATCTAAAGCTTTCAAGTATCTATAGTTGTTTTAATGAAGTTGACAACACTAGCTCACTGAGGCAAATTTACTGTGATGCCATGAGAATTTCCATGAATACAGGTGATGCAACGGGAACAGGCATAATCCTATTCTCATTAATGTCAATGCAGTCTTGTCACAGGTTTTAGTGGAATAAAATGGACAAAGGCCCCATTTAAAAAGCAGTATACTAGGTGGCAAAAGCACCTTCAGGACAGAAGACATCTAGAAATGCAGAGGAGAGAAGATTCATAGCAAATGTGAATAATTTCTTATCTCTAATAGACTTCTGTCCCTACAGCCGAAAAAATGCCGTGTTGCAGCATCTAATGCATCACACTTCAAAAGCAGTACTTTAAAGTGCAGATGGTCTTAATTGTGTTTCTTGCAAACGAGTGAAAACTTACTAGAATTAGTGATTGTAAAGTCACTGAGAATCAGAAATGATGATGGACTTCAGTACGCAGGCAAATGGACAAGACATAATTTCAAAATGAGAGTCTGATTTAAAGAAATATATCAAAAAATAATCTTTTACTGCCTTATAGGAACAATGGGCTGTTGTCAGGCTTCATTTATACCTGTGTCCCCCTTTAGCTCATTTGATATGCAAGGAGATGAGTGAGAATAGAAGGTATCTAATTAATATCTGTAACATGACGTGAGAGAAATACCCGTTTTTGCAGAAGATAGAGAAATTTTTTCAAAAAATACACTCAGATTGTGTGCCTTCACTTTCAAGTGATCTGAGTGCAAATAATCTGTGAATACCTGCAGGTCACAGAGATTTTTAATAAGGTAGAAAATCCATGATACCTGGGAAAGCTGACGACCCTCAGGTATCTAAAGTTACAGCTCAATGACTTACCCAAGGTCTAAGAATTTAAGAACTAGTAGGTCTCCTTTCTAAGCTTCAGTGTATAGATATTTATGTGGAACCTTTCCCTTACCAGTAAACTTAATGTTGGGAAGACAGGCTTCTCTTTTTTACACCTTCTTGAAAAATACAACTAATTGAAGGTAATATTAAGACCTTGAAAAACTGCTGCTAAAAATTCATTTAAAAATCCCCTGGCATTACTGCAGTTTTTGTTTGCACTGATGTAAGGGCTGTTTTCTGATACGGAGCTGGTCATGTAACAGATTAGCTTTCAGAAAATACTATGTTCCTGACTGTATAGCCTCGACTTTCTAAATATGCATTTACTTCAGAATTACCCTTCCCCTCAGAAATGTCCTAATACAGAATTCAGTGTCATGCCTTTCATTTCGATCCTTTATCTCACCAATCCTACTTTCACAAAACAAATCTTATTCTTACATGTGAATTTATTTTTAAGAATATAATTTCTTTTCAGAGTATCACTGTTGAAAGCCATTTTCAAAGCCCCAATAATAAAACATAGTCGTATTTGTCTTTTTTGGTATGCCAGACACAACTCTCCCTAAAGGCCCTGGTGACACCTTCTGTTGAAAGGAGAAGCAATTGCTACGGTTAGTTTATTAGCTGGGCTCTCACCGGCTGTTAAAATAGGTCACTAAGATACAGGCACCTCGAGCAAATGAGTTTAATTGCTTTTTTGTTGGAACTGCTTTCTGAGCTGCTTTTACATTTTCTCTCTTTCTGCTTACTTTCTTGCCTTTTTTTTTCTATATTTAAGGGCACTGAAGTCGAGTGGAAAGCAGCACTTGGTATCTGAACTTGGACCAAAGGCTATATATAGAGACACTCAAATCCATTAGTCTCCTGAGCTGCTGGTATTTGCCAATTCCTTCATAATCACAATCTGACACATTTGTAAAGGAAGTTGCAGTGTGCATACTAATAAAGCCTATTTAGTATTTGCTCTCTCTGCAAGATCAAGCACTAATTTAGACGCTCAGAATAGCTCTCCGAACCTGTTTCTCTCCCATGACTTACAAAGAAACTACAGAGACCAGGCATTTAATTTGGGTACTGCAAGTGCAAATGCTGCTTATGCATATAATGAATGTACGTATGTTTATGTACAAAAGTAAAAATTGGGCTGACCTAAGGTCCCCAATCAGGGTAACTCTGAACCTCAATTTCAAACCTAGTTTGAAATGTGAAGTTTGTGGTCTGCCTCCTTTCAGCAGGACACAGCTTTTATGCTGCATTAGAAAGGAATATAGGGAATTGGGCAATTAGAAATAAAGTTTAGGTGGGAATCATCTGGCAGTTTTAGCCCACAAAATCATGCTAAACTCACATGTATTAGAGTGTAGTAGGTAGAGTCTTCTGGATTATTTAATGTCTTGGGTTTCCGTGGCCTCCTTGGGGGTCTCTGCATTGGGCGAGAGTCTTCTACTTTGGCTGCAACTGTAACAAAGCAGAAGATAGCAATGCTTATTTCTTCACAGAACGGGAAGCTTTTGTAAAAACAGGAGAGAATTTCACCAAAGAGAGCAAAAAAAATCCATGTAGCCACTTTTACTGCTTGCAGTAACTTAAGAAAGCAACTGTTTTGGGCATTTGCATCACCAGACTGCAAAGGAGAATGGGTTTATCCATTTGAGTCCCAACTACCCACAGGGACACATGCCACACAACGAATGTCAGGCTGGAACAGCCCAGCGGTCTGCCTGGCACAGTCTTCTCCTTCTGAAAAGGGCTGATGCTTCACATTCAGAAAAGGGCCCTGAAGGGTAATGGCTACTGGAAGGCTACCATCTCATAACAGGGACCTGGGCAGTGGCGACGATAATTTTTTCAGACTCAAGTCAAGCTGTTGAATGAGAGAACTAGGATTAGACCTCTGATTCAGAGGTTGGTCCTCTACATTATCATGGTGTAGATTTTCATCAGGGTCTCCTGCTGAGGCTGTTCAAGCAAAATCATATACCTCAGGGCAACATAGTGTGACCATGTCCATTGCATCCAGTGTAATCTAGTTTAGTATACTCAATTTCTGGTCTCTATTTCTACAAACACTTTCTGCAAACATGCAAAAAAATGCTTTCACTCTAACGGAAACAAAATCGAGATTTTAACACAAAATGGAACTGCTGTCCTCTGTCAGTCTCCAAACTCAAGACTTAGACAATGCTTTGTGAATTACAGCGGCTGGCACATGGGGAACTAGAAAAATGTCTTGGATATTCGCATGTTAAAAATCTAAATGCCATTCTGACAGTGCTAAGATATAGGGTTGCTAAGAGTTCATAGGCTGTTTGTCATAGAGTCAACACAGAGTGCAGGGTTCCTAATGCCTTATTCTTGGGAGACCACAGAACTGACTCTGGGGGGCTGAGGGACCACAAATGTGTAGCATGGTGAGCATGATCACCTTCCATTTGGCTTCAGCTATAGGAAAAGTTAACAGGGGGCTACACCAATTCCTTCATGAAGAAGGAGGAGAGCGTTGCCCGGCAGCAGAACCCTGATGACAGAGATGGGTCATAGGGATACATACAGGGTGATGAAGTCACAGCACAAAGTTTAGGCACAGTGAACCATGTGTCCAGGTATACTGCATTATCCAGTGAGGTTTTATATTGTCCTTGTCCCATCATAGAAGTATTCAGGGGACAGACCATGAGAAAAAACATCTCTTTACATAAATGAATATAGTGTGAGGGTGGAATGAGGATCTTGCTCCCAATGAATTACTGAAGTGTGTTCTGCTGATCTGATCCTCTTTCACATGAAATTACTTTAATTCCATAACCCAGATATGTTAAATACATGTGATAGAGTCTTAGAAGGAAGAATGTATTTTGTTCTCTAATGACCATCAGAAACCCTTTTACACGATAAAAATAAAAACTCCTCCATGTACATCAGACATCTTTTTAATTAAGGAGGTAGCACAATCATTTAAAATGAGAAACGATCAGTAATACATCTGTGTTGACTCCTGCAAAATTAGCTGTTGAAGTTTTTTGTTATGTGTGATAAATAAAGGCTTGTAAAGGTCATGGGTATACAGAGGAGCCAAAACGAATAATATTAATTTAAACTGTAGTTGGATAATGATTACATTTATTGTTTTAGTTTCTTATCTGAAATGCAGACTGCTTCTCACGTAATGAATGAACAAGTATCTTAACATTTTAACATTTTGCACTTAAGAGAACAAAGGTGTTTTTCTAAGCCAGGGTACGGATAATTCATGTTAAACAATGAACTTTAGATGCAATAAATTAATTTCAGTAACCTGTATTAAATATAAATTACATTCTTTGATTTGAATAGGTATAGCACGCTCGATTGTGCTCTTATGTGGGCTGCTGTTACCTTGCTGCATTTCAAATAGGCCACCTGGAGTTATCTGAGTTTCCATTTGTGAAAGAGTAGAGGCATATCTTCCCTATTTTATTTTTAAACACAACAGGAGCCTGAAGTAGAAACAATACCTTAAAAAGAACCCTTAAAATTCAGTGTAGTTGAATAGAAACATCTAATCCCTTGTCTGTAGGGCATTTTCAAAAATTGTGTCAAAGATCATGACTGCATGAAAATCTGGAAAAGGAAAATGAAGCCAAATTGGGAGCTTTAGGAAAATCCCAAGGAAAAGGCTGTCATAATACCTAAAGATTTTTTATTGTCCCCTAAGAATTCATTGCTATGTATGCTGTTACATTATTTAATTCATCACTGTCAAACACATAAAGCATTATCATATTCTAGATTACAATTATTCCAACTGAAATTACTTGTATACTTCTTGTGTATGTGCTCTGCAAAGAAGACTCTTCTTACATTCAAAAAAACCCATCATTTTGACAATGGTAAGGATTTCAGTAAAAAATAGCTTTTCATCTTGGCTCGTGCATTGTACATAGGTATGAGCTATGCAAAAGAACTGAGGGAACAGAAATACCATGTTGGGGCAGGCAGCCTTCTAACCTTGGACTTCCATCGTTCCTTTTTAAAATGACATAGAGGGCTGAAAATGCAATTCTGAGTTTTGTCTCCAAATTACACAGTAAGTAAAAAACAGTTTTATGGGTTTAGCTTTCTTTGTTTCACCAGAAACCTGTGATTTCCTTCTGCACTTAGATTTGTGTGTTCATTGCTACTGAAATACAGCTATGTAGTAGTTGCCTGTATTGGATAACTCACTGCACAAAGTAAAATTTGTTTTTTTATTAGTTACTGATAATTCCAGAAATCATTTACTTAGTAGAATTAAAGGTGGAAGGCAAATTAAATACCCAAGCCTGATAAATGGTGAGTTTGATGTGCTCGTTTTCCAGATGGCCTATACCTTTCTGCAGTAAGCAATAAAGCAAAAGGAGGAGTAAAATAATTCACTTATTAATGGACCAATTATGTTGCTGTTGGAGTCCATTACAAAAAAAAGGTTTTTATTGAAGCCCAGTCTCTCCATAGTAAAACATCTTATAGCCTATTTTTCCTTAAAATTTCAACTATCTCTAGCAAAATCTGGCCTGATTTCTATCTAGCAAACGTTCTAATAGTTATGTTACAACATTGATACAAAACCCATTCACAACAGTAGCCATCAAAGCACTTTGGAAATGTCAGGTTGGCACTGTCATCCCTATCCTACTAGCAGAGTAAATAAGATGTGCAAAGCAAGACACACCGAGACTTGCTTAAGGTTATGTCCCAGTTAGTCATCAACACAGCTAAGGGGCTGGACAGAAGGACTGTGCTCTGCAGCCAGCCCCTGCCCTGCAGTTGTACCTACCTGAACAGGTCGACACATGCCTTAGAAGCAATGCACAGGAGAAACTGGAAACAAAAACATTTGATGCTACACAGATGTTCCTTCCCAAAGGTTTTACCAAGAGGAAGACAGGTTGAACAACAAGTTGAAAGGAAGGATTTTCCTCAAGCTGCCCAAGTGCACGCAGTCAGTACTCAGTCAAAAGAAAGCAGTTTTGCTTTCATGACCTGGATGCTTTGCTTTTGAACCTCAACAGCAAGTGTCAGCCATGCTCTAACCCGTGCCAAGAAAGTTAAATCTCTCTCCTGCCCAAACCTGACGCAGACCTGAAGTAGACTGTCAAAACATACATTTGATCAAGTGATGATGAAAAGTTTAATAAAAGTTAAGGTCATTCTCCATGAGAATGAATGAATTACAGAGTTAAAGGTCAGCGAAGGCATGTGAATAGTGTGTCTGCCAGGTAACATTAGAGAAGGTTTAGCAAATATAAGGAAAATTCCTTATTCCTATCAGTATTTCAGTGAGCTCATTTAACACTACTTTAAAGGTTCCTACCTAAGTTGCTGTCCTGGTTTTAGTTGGGATTGAATTAATTTTTTTTTTTTTAGTAGCTGGTACAGTGCGTTTTGGACTTAGTGTGGGAATAATGCTGATAACACACTGATGTTTTAGTTGTCACTAAGTATCACTATTCTCAGTTAAACATTTTTTCAGTTTTCCATGCTCTGCCAGCAAGCAGGTATACAAGAAGCTGGGAGGGAACCTAGCCACCAAGACAGCTGACCAAACTAGCCAAATGGATATTCCATACCACAGAATGTCATGATCAGTATATAAACTGGGGGGAGTTAGCCAGAGGGTGTGGATTGCTGCTCAGGGACTGTCCAGGTATCAGTCAGCGGGTGGTGAGCAATTGCATTGTGCATCACTTTTTTCTCTGGTTTTATTTCTCTCTTTTTGTTATATCCCTTTTCATTACTATCACTATTATTATTATTTAAATTATTATTTATTATTTTTATTGTTAATGTATTTTGGTTTATTTTAGTTATTAAACTGTCCTTATCTCAACCCACAAGTTTTACTTCTTTTTCCAACTCCCCCCATCCCACTGGGTGGGAAGAGTAAGCAAGCAGCTGCATGGTGTTTAGTTGCCAGCTGGGCCTAAACCATGCCAGCTGCGCGCACACTTTTCAACTCTATGGTGTTCAGTTACAAGGTATAACTACTTTCATACTCAGCCCTCACTGAAAGCTCCAAATACACTGAAAAAATAAGGGAAGGGACAATGAAATTTAGGACCAACTCATTTAATGTATGTGTATCATGAACACCACCACAGAGTATGGAAACTGTGAAGAGGTGCCTGTGCTTGAAACATTCAAGCATGAGCAAGAAATGCTTGAATAAAGATGAGTCAGTATCAACAGCCCTTTAGGTTGAACTGTGTCTGCACATTCTGACACACAGTGATAAGCTTGGAAGACAACAATCTCGAGGAATCAACATCCATGGATGCTAATGTAAATTAACATATGACTTACAACAGATCTTATACTGAAAACTGGAGAAATAGTGTGGTTGCAGTTGTGATAAGCATCTAAGTGATGAAAGGTCTCTATTTATTAGGCCACCTGGAGAAACAGATAAACCCGTCTTCAGGTCATTTAAGTGAAATGTTACATGTTTGATTCAGCGCTGTATCTTACAGGGACAGAAGTATAAAGCCAGGCTCAGAATAAAGCAGGAAGAAAACCAACAGTAAGAGCAGTAATTGTATGGGATTTGTAGAGGAGCTTGGAAGTAATCAGAAAAATGCAAATATAGTAACTGGAATTCCAGGACCTGATAATGAGAAGTTAACAGGTGTTACTGCTTACAACATTTATGTGCATATCTTTTTACTGTCCTAATCGTACAGGGTGTGAGGATGTAGTTACTCAGGTTTGGGATTTGCACATAAAACAGCACTGCTCTTAAACATTCCGGTTAGTAATCTTTAGGTATTGTTTATTCATGGATTGTTTACCACAGCCAGATTTGGAAATTATGGTTGATGAGTGCAAATCCTTAGCAATCTGGAAGAAAGAGAAGGATTATTCTGGCACAGACCTAGAATATGAACTGCAAGAGACCGAGAACTTTCCAACTGCATACAGCAGGAGTTAAGAGTGTTTGATCTCTCACGCCTAAGTCCTGCCAGCCCCAGTGAGGGAAGCAGTTTCAGTCTCTGGCTGACACTAATACTCTCATTTCTGGTGACCTGGGATTATTGCTATTTAAGAGAGGATGTTTAAGGAAAATGGCTGTACTCCACTTCTGTGCCCTCCCAAATCTTATGCTCTGCCATGGATCTGACTGACTCCCAACACAGAACTTTATACATCCCAGCTGCATGGTGTCCAAAGGGCCACTCCCGTAGCTGAGAACAACCAGAGCACAGAAGTGCTTGATGACCCCGCTTTTCTCCAGTCCCACGCTTCAGTGCTCCCTGGCTGGCCACTCACTTGTAAAGTAGAAAGACCGGCCAGTGAATACTGCTATCCTCACCCACTGCTACAAAGGCTCCCTTTTGCTTGCAAAGACTGCCCATGAAACACCCATAAATAGTGCTGCAGCAGCCTACAGCAGGAAGAATCCTAGATGAAAACCCTGCCTGTCTCACTGCTTCATGTAGCTGAAAAGGTCCTCAGCTGCACCAGAGTTACTTGTACCATGTGAATTTCATTCTAAATATAGAAAGTTCTCTTCCTGGGATTTTGTACTTGAACTGTCATTTAATATTTAGAAGGATGGGCACCATTATTCACCTGCAGAAAAAAGAAAATTTGCTCTTATAATAATCAAATTCCCCTCACTTCAAGCTTTGACCTCAAAAAACTTGACAGCGGCCATTTGTGCATCTAGTCTGGCACCACAGTAACCCAAGGATCACTGTCAGTCCAAAGGTGCAGTCCTGGGATGCAGCCATTATGTTTAGCTGAAAGCATTTAGCAAGCAAATATAACCTACTCAGAAATTCGTGCCACAGGGAATATTGTTATTTCAGGAACCTTGTGCAGCTTGCTTTATGTATTTTTATAAATACAAATAAATTCACTAAAGAACAACTTAACCTTGTGGATTTAAGATTCATTTAACCTTTGTGCTCACATGTTCTTTAAACTGCAGGCTTTGCATTTTTATTAAAATAAACAGTTTTGGAAGTGTGAACATTTGTCACAGTACACCATCCAGCTGTCCCACAGTTCCTCCCCTTCTGTGGGTAGCAACGTAACAAAATATTTTATCAGAGGAGCTGGTAAAGTCTCAAACTGAGCAATGGCCATCTACCCACAGATTAATGCAGACAAGTATTACTATATGGCATACAGCTATAAAATACAATTCATGTGTTATAGCTGTAAAATGACATATAAAACTAGTGAAGCTGAGGAAAAAGTGTAAATAAATGTAAGTGACTAAAGTAATTACAAACAGGTAAATACTAAATGATTTAAAGAACACCTAAAGCTCAACAATCCTTGCCTTTGTAAGTGTAGGACAGCAAATGTAGTCCTAAAGGGAAACCTGCAATAAAAGCATATCCTTCTGTAAATGTGTGTGTATAAATTGTACAGTAACACATAATGTAGGCCAGAAGACAAGAAGGCTCCTCCCTGTTTGATGGACAGTGGATCACTCACCACATCTACCTGCTTCACTTTAGCACGATAGTCTGCAGTACGTTACCTCAAGTTTTTCATTTTATGTAGTTATCTTACTATATTGCAGAGAGGAGGAAAGTACAATATCCAGAATGTTAATAACCCCTGTGTTGTAGACAGTACAACCTAAATGAACTGAACACAGGCATATTTTTACTTAAATAGTCTCCACATCTAGTTAGATCATGTTTGTTATAATAAACATCTACTTAAGACCATGCAGCTATGTGACTGAGCTCTGTAATGCTTAGGTTCCAACCAGCTTACAGACAAGCTGGGGAATTACTTCAGAGTAGTCTCTTACTTCAATATCATGTGCATTGGTCATAGCTGGAAAGGAAACAGTTTTCCTGTTGTGAGAGTTATGCTTAAATGTAGAAAAAGAAAGTTCATATTCCACACCAAGAAAGGTCTTTCAGTGGACTGGTTAGAGGTTACAAATACGGCTGTGGGGATGTGTGAAATCAAAGCTCAGGTCCCTGCTGCCACCAATCCACACCCTCGGTGAGTGGCTGAGCCTGGCATCTACAGTGTTGCAGAGTGAAACGTCACATCATGGCCAGGAAGGCTGGCAGAACACAGCACTTGACTAGAACCCAGCTGGCCTTCCTTCACGCTTTTTTGAAGTTCAATGTCTGGCAAAAGTCACCTTTGTTACATTTATCAGGAGTAGGCACACAAGCTGTATAATTTACTTGGGTCAACAGCAGAACACAGCAAACACAAACTAGAGCTGCCCAGCTCAGACCACCTGGGCAAGAAGGCTCATAGAGCCAGACCCAGCTCAAAGTATAAATACTACCTCTTGTATCAAGGGAAAGTTGGCTACAGAAGGATTGGGAACAAGAGTTCTGTCAAGAACTGGAAGAGGACTGGTTTTGGGGTGGTTTGACTTACTGGAGCAGAGCATTCAGTAAGTGACTAGCAGTAAATAGGCTGGAAGGGCTACTTTGGTTTGAAATGGAAGGGGACAACTCATACTTTTCAGTGTTTAAGGGCTGGTAGGACAACTTTAGATGGCCCATGCTTTAGTGGCACATTTCTCTGTAGTGAGTTCAAGCACTGCTTCTTAGTCAAACAGCACCCCCTATTTCATTTTAAATGCATTCAGCTTTGAGAAGAGTAACTCCTTCTGGGGTCTGTACTCACCTTGTCCACATGCCAACTTACAGCAATTTAATCAAAACTGAAAGGATATGTCCACCATATTTATTTTGGGAAAAAAAAAATTGTTAAAATTCTGCATGAGCCATCTTGAAATGAGCATACCTTGACCACACAGTATGTTTTAATCTATACGAATATGAGCATTCAGGACTCTCTTTTTGATGCTTCCTACTGTTTTGAAGTTATGATTGCTATTGCTGACATTTTCTGTAAAAGGCAATTAGTCAAAACAGCAAACATTCAATTTTTGCACCCATAAGATAGAAAAAGAGGGGCTTGTAATTCATCAGCGTTTTCTTACAGGTTTTGCCTGATATATGAAAAAGCTAAGCACTGTCACATCACACAAACACATTTGTCAGGAGAAAACAAAGCAAATAAATCCTCCTTTTGCTAAGGCCACACAACATTACCTTGTAAAAAAAAAAAAAATCTTATTTACTTTTGTTTATTAAAATGAGGCCAAAGATCTCGTCTCTTGTGCAACTCAACGACTGTTTCCGTGCTGTCTTAAAAAGCATTTTGAGTTGGTTCAAGGAAATGTATGACCTTTTTCACGTCAGTGTTCAAAAGGATACAACACAGCACTTTCACACACTTTACCATTGGAAAACCACTGTATTATGACACCACAGAGGTTTAAAGCAGTGGGACATTTTCAGAGATAAAAGGAAGTGAAGCAGGGTTGCATGCACAGGTGACAAACCCTGGCATCCTTTTGCCTCCTGTAGAGCTACTTAAATTTATAGCAATGTGAAGGGTAGACCTTGCATCATTTTGCACATGGCATGAATGTACATTTTCACCTGATTCACTTGTGTAGGTAATGAAATCTTTAACTGATAAAACAGGGATTTGTGTATTCCCCTTCCCTCTATGCAACTCTCTTCTCTAGCTTCTGTAAGAACATGTGTAAGAATCAAGAGTTATTTTCCAAAGGATGCATTTTTAATTCCTCAGGTTTATCCTGTCAAAAATCAGCAATATTTAATAGACAACTCAGTCTATTAGACTGAGATAGACAATCACAAACACTGTCATAAAGACATATGAAAGATCATGGCACTTAGTTTTCCATTTCACATTTGTTTTTTCTTGCAGACTTCAGTCTTGGATACAGGCTGAACTACTTAGATTATCTACCAGCAGCCACTTTACACTTAGAGGTTTAGCTTTTGTAAACAATCAGCCCTCATTTTAGCAGCTTGCCCATTTGAGAAGACTGCAAAGTGGGGATGAAGTACTTTTAGGATCTCTTCAATGTAGTCATGGGAACAGAAAGAAGTTTCAGCATATGTGACAACTGAATCGTCAATGTTCTAGTGAAAATAGTACAATTAGCTCTGGGCAGTGAGGGACAGTCCTGGATCTAATCCCAGCTGTGCAGAGGCAAGTGCAGTGGCATGGCTTGGCACAAGCAAGCTGCCCTGCAGAAATGGAGACACACCCGGTCATTTGCCCTCATCTTCCTCCACCTCTGCAGCCCAAGACACAGGCTGAAGAAATCCCCTGTTAGATCTATTCCAGCTGAAGAAGCTTGAGCAGCTCAGTCAGCTCTTTGTGGACCTCTCTGCGGGGCACAGGTCTTAATGATCTGCATGCTCTGAATCCCACCCATGTCCTTCACCTTTATTCTTCCAGTACTCCTTCCCACTGCCACCTGATCTGCTCCAAGTGTGTCTGCATTTTGGGAACCCCCACAGCCCATGTTAACTAGAATGTAAATAACTTTGAGGTGTATTTTCAGAGGTAATGTCCTCTTAAATGTGAGTTAAATGGACACTAATTTATTAATAAAACTTTACGTGTAATTTTAAGGATATACCCACCAACATGGGTAGGAGTTACAAGTTTTGATAGCCTCAATTGCATCTGTGGATAGCTAAAACTTTACTTAGCATGTATGTGACAAACATTGGTAAATTGTTTGACATAGTACCACTAGCACACACAACTGAGCAACATATGAGTAAAAAAGAGCCAGTGTGGAATTTTTACCAAATAAAACTATTCCTAGAGATGCTATGTCTAGGTCTCACAATGATTCATTCACCAATCTTAAGCAGCACTAAAACAAAATACCAAGAAAAATAGTAAATACGTAAATCCCAACCAGGCTTGGATATTTCTTTGGAATGTATTCCAGACATGTACTGATATGGAGCTTAGTACAAAAATGTACAGCCTGAGTTATACAAGAAGCCAGAGCTAACTCACCTACTAGTTCCTCGGCCTTTAAAAACACAACTCGGAGTTGCTTCTTCACAGTCCTGTTTACAAATGAAAATTCTGCTAACAGTAAGGTTCAACATTACCTGACTGACAAACATGAGAAGGAAGTTGGCCGTTAGCTTGCTTATCTTTGGACAACATGATGGGTTTCAGCTGATGTGACAATATCATTTCATTCAATTTTTGCTGCAATGCTAAGTAGTCTTCGGATAATTTTGATATCTGAAAAACATAACACAGGATTTTACATTATTATATAAATAAGTATACACATTCCAAGGTAATCAAAGGTAAAATTGTGGACTACAGAATGAATTTAAAAGGTATTGCTCCACCTACTGCAGTGTAGACCCCTACCACATTTACCTCCCCTCCCCTTAAAAAAGAAAAAAACAGGTGAAATAAAATGACACACAGGAAGCTCCACATTGCAGCCCAGTCCTGAAGCTACTTCATATTTTTTTACACGTGTGAGCAGACGGTGCCTTGATGATGCAAAATAGGTTCTACAGCTGTAGGCATACTTCTCGGCACATGTGTGGGTCCTTGACATTGACACAGCCACTTTTAGTTTCAGTTATAGACATTTCACAAGTTTACTGAATTAAGAGCCTTGCCTGGTAAATGCACATTTCAACAAAGGCAAAGTTTCTGCATTTAAGCTAAACCAGGTTAAAACTAACATCATTTTTTACCAGTGCTCTAACTTTGTCTTTCCCTCCTTCCCGAAAAGCGTATTTTCTCTTGCAGCCCAAAATACACATTTTTAAAGAACACTCATTAGAAAATCTCAGTCTTAGTTTAGAGAGCAAAACCTTGATGCCACTGAAGCCAGGAAAGTAACTGCCATTCTGTCATTGCTCAGAGTATTATGCTCAACATACGTAGCTTATAGGCTTCTTACCTGCCGCGAAAAGGCTGCCAAATCACAAGCCTCTTTCTCTGAGCCTCCCTTCAGTATTTTAGGGTCTTCAACCTCCGTATCAGTGCTTTCCCTATATTTTGTTGTCTGGGGATCATTATTTTGAACGTGTACAGCATCTGTTGGCTCCTTTATAGCTTTCTCTTGACTTTTACAAGGTAGTTTCCCTTCTTTCCTGAGTTCTCCCCTCCTTCTGTAACCCCGGTAACTGCTCTGAATAACTACTGCTGCCTTCTCTTTGTCTTCTGAACCTTGTTTTTCTACCTCAACTTGCTTCCGTGAGCCTCTTAGTGACTCTTCTCTTATAATTCCTTTACATCCTGTAGGCATCACTGCTTCATGTTTCAGGTAGTTTCTTTCAACATCCCTGTCAGTCCTGGGCTGGACCACAGCAGATTCTTGATTTTGCCCATCTGCACTGAGTCTGTGTTGATTATCTTGCTCTTTCTGGGGACTAGGTTCAGCTGTGATTTTGACAGAAGATTTGCTGGACAACTTTTCCCAAGAGGCCTGTTCTTCACCTTCACCGACATGTTCTAATGCAGGGTTCTGCTTCACAGAAGCTTTCTTTCCTTCAGTAGATGTTTTTTGTTGCTCCTGTACATTCCTTGTGTCACTGTACCCAGAGCACTCGCTGTCAGTAACAGCATCAGCTTCATCTTGAGTCTCGTCGTTCGCTGCTTCTTCCAGTGTATCATTTTGAGCTGGCTGCAGTTGTGCTTCAAGGAATTCCACAGCAGATAATTCCTCCTCTTCTATTTTTCTGCACTGTTCCTTTATTTTTTTACGGACTCTGTAGCCTCTGTAATTGCTCTGAACAATGACAGCTGCTTCTTCTTCTGTTTTAGGAAGGGCACGTTTCACTCCAGCTGGACTTTCCTCATTCTCTTGAAGTTCTTCATCCTTTTCCCGTTCGCTAACGGATGCTTCATTTTCAGTTTGTTTCTTTCTAAGCGATTCCCTGAATGGAATAGTTTTGGGAAAAAATTATGGCTGAAGGAGATGAAGGATAGTGACAACTTTACAACTACCTTTAGTGGTGTTTGTGTACTAAATGGTAATTTGACACATTGCAACGTGGGAAGGATTTAGTGCATATAGCTGGAATTAAAGATAGCAAAACAATCTTTGTCTTTCTGATGATTATTATTTCTTCAAGTGAAAAGGGACATCCCTGTTAAACTCTTCACAGAAAATTGCTAGGGGGACAATCTAGGCTGCTTGAAAGCTGATAAAACAGTAAAGAATTAATTGAAATGTTAACAAAAGCATAAGGCAGAAACTTTTTAGCACGTCAAATATGTATAAATATACAGAATCCTAAATGTATTCATAAACGAAAACTGCCTCAAGTCATACTAGGAATGCAAAAAGAATGATCCTGGGCATAGGTGCAGGTCAAATTTAAAAGACCTATTCCCTACACTGTCTTTGTTACTATCAAGAAAACTTAAGTGCCAGGTGAAATTTGTGACCCTGTTCCTTCCCTCTGAAAGACTCTGGACTCCTTCAGAGCTGTTTTGCACCTCTCTGGACTAGTCTCCATGCACTTAAATGCTATCATGAAAAAACAATGGTGATGAGCAAAGTTTTACTAGCTCCATTTCAGAGATTGGAACTACAGCCACATTGCAGAGATATGTAGATCTGTGATTCATCTCACCTAACTTTCAGCTGTTTGATCTGAGCAAGACATCTGGGTTCCCTATCACGTATGCTTATCTCAGTGAGTTAAAATGAGAAGAACAGTTCCTTGCAGATGTCTATTTCTCGCTCTTGTCTGAGTGTTTTTATGATGAGTTAGTTCCAAAAACGGACTCATCTACAAATTACATTAACATTATGGGTAAGCACAATATTGTTGATCTTTCCCCTAAATATGCCTTTATTCCCTCGGCTTAAAAATATGAGAAAATTGGCTACTGACATTAAAAACCTCCACATAAATGTACATTATCTCTGCATACATATCTAGAATAATCCTAATTTGCTTCACTTTTAGCTTACACTGCTGTTCTTCAGCAGTGTAGTTACTGAAAAGGGACACATTTGAGTGATATAAGAGATAGAAAATAATACTACCTCCTCCTTTCGAAGGTCTTCCTCTCCTTATATCCCTTGTAGTGAGACTGAACTGTTATTGCTGCTTTGTTTCTTGTCTCAGTTAGTTCTTTTCTCTTCTTCCTGAGTAAGTATCCTCTGGCAACTGATACAAATTGTAATACAAAACGACCTTAGGCAACAAGCAATGGGTGTCCCACACATTTCAGAGAGTCAAATGATAAGAGCATTAGACAAAAAAACAATAAGGAAATACGGATCGGGGTGGTTATTATGATTACATTTCATCTGAAATTATTCTGTCCCACAAAACTTTTTTGAGATTTCAGAAAGCTGTACCCATTCTACATGAGGATACAACCAAGCTCTTTCTTTGTATTTTATTGGGCTAAAGAAAATACAGGAAGATGCAGAATGAAGCAGAAGCATAGTGCTATAGAAGTGCCTCTAGAACACAGTGCTCTCAGCTTCATGTACCTGCTTTGCCTGGTTCAGGCAATTGATTTGACTCAGTCTTTCACTTCCCTGGGAAATGCCTGATTATCAAGCTATAGAGATTACCAGGCTCTCTTCTGGCACAGGCTTGGAATTAGCTGAATATTCAATGGATCAGAATAAAACTGAAAAATTTATAGCTCAGCGGTTACAGAAGACTTAGCTCATGCTCCTTCTGCAAAGACTCATTATTCAAAAGAAAAAAGCTCAGCATGAAAGATGTGCTAAGCTCCACAGTAACCAGGTGCACTGTGGCAAGGGTACTTGCTACTTGTGCTTTGTGGGTGGCACAAGTTCAAGTTTCTGGTCTGAACCAGGATGAATAAGGACTCAAACATGGGTCTTCCCTGAGACATGTACGTGCTGACTAGTCACTAGGGGCTTGATGCAGTTGCTGGCACATAGGTATCTAGTGTCATCTGAAGGGCTCCAGGATAGCCAAGGCGTCTACATGGAGCTGGCAGAAAAGAACAAGACAGATGGTACTTTCTGGAGAAAGTTGGGTATACCACATGAAATAAAGCCAGAGGCCAGGCAAGATAACCTAGGGCATCTCAAATGACACTAGATAACAACATGGGGGCAAATGAGCTGAGCATTTCATAGTTTTGAGTAAAATGAATCAAACTCTAGGCTCTGCTGACTATAAGAGGAGTTTAGACACCTAGGTCACTTTCAGACATCTACACTGAAGTGTCTTAATCAGAGACTGAATTGCATTCAGAATGTTGCTTCAAAAATTCCTGAACTTGCAAATAATTTCCTAAGGGGAACTGGCACAGTCTTCACAGTGCTGTGATATGGACAATTCTGCAGTTCCAGGGATTCAGCATAAATCCACTAATCCCTGACAAAATAAAAAGAACATAGTATTTTGTCAAAATATTTTTGTTGAACTCTAATTCCAAATGCAGTACCAAGACTATGGGGATAGAGGATTCAGGTGATTTAAATACCCTGAGGAGATGGTAGATATGGGAGCTCTTAGTCCAACTCTGCTGAGTGTTTTGTATCACAGGAAAAGGTCAAGCTCACTTAAGAATGGGAAGGGAGCATAAGCAGTCTATTCTAACACATTCATACAACCTGATGCTAGGTTCTATTTGCTTTAGCAGTCCCTACTTGTAGTTTAGATCAACTTGGACTCTACTAGATGCAGTAGGTCAGTGTAAGAAGCACTGTATAAAAGGGACATAAGAAGCACTGTATAAAAGGGACATAAATTACATCTTGATAATTGGATATAGGGCAAAGGAACCCAAATACTTATTGGAAGTGGCACAATTGCTTTTTATACTGCAGTCTGACAGGGCCTTAGAAAAGTGCAAATTGTAAAGCACTTGAAATACTTCTAGAGTTTCTTGGACTTCTGAGCCAATCCTTATTCCATTTCCATACAAAAGCAACTCAACAGGAGTTATTTTGAAATATGTCAATGGACATGCCAATATAAGCTAAGTCTGTCCTTTTTAGACTTATTCTGGTTCACCTTTCAAGTTTTCCGAGAACTTTGTTATGAGATAGTAGCTGTCTAAGCTTTGTTTTCAAACTGGAAGAGGAATTTTGTATTGCTTTAGAAATAAATGGGGGGAAAAAAGACTGAGAGAGCTAAGTAAAAATGGACTTCCATTTTGTTCTGGCTTCTTGTGCACTGAAAAAAGTTGAAACTGCCCACAAGACGGAGAACGTGGACAAGAAGAAACATTGGGGAGATCAACAAACAGAGCAAAGTGGTAAATTCATACTTTTGCATTTGCTAAATATCCTAATATAACCGACAACTTTCAGATGTGTATTTTTGGCACATCACTGGATTTTATTTTGGTTTTAAGATTGTTTTCTACACTGATGAAGTTATACCAACTGCAGTGAAGTGCTCTTCAGTACGCACTAACATTGGCTCAGTGGAATTAACAGATGCATCTGACTGATTAAAACCAGCACTGGTGTTGGTATACACTCATGAAGGCACATCTGAGATAGTTTAAATCTAGATAGCTTAGGTACTGGCAGAACTACCTTATATGTGGGGTTGCCACCTTTGTAATTACTGAAAGTGCTGTGCAGATTTGTGCCAGCTGTTTTCAGACCTGTCCCTCTCTAGTTGTACTGCTGCTGATTTCAGAGCTGCCTGGACTACATCTGGCTTGGGGACATCTCTGCAGGGATGGAGGAGACAGAAAGAAATATAGGGAGGAAAAAGGGATGCATATGTCTGGGGCCAAGGTGATTATTTCTGCAAAAGAGAAGGAATATTTTGCTAGGTTGGATTGAGAGATGTCAGAAAAGAATCGGAGTGAAATTACAGGTGGTAGTCTTCTCAAACATAATTATTACTGGTATGTAACAAAACCTATTCCTAATAAACAACATGCACATACACATTATATGCAGACAATGTCATATGAGGCTTCAACAATACCAGCTGTAATACTTAGACATATCAGACTAGGAGTGAAAAAGCTTGCTATGGCATTTAACTAGCCCACTTCACAGCTGTGGAAAGTGCCTCTAAGCCACTTTAAGGTACAGATAACCAAATACATTGACCCATTTCAACCACTGTATATAGATATATAATAGATAAATTATACCTTAGAAAGGGTAAATGAGCATAGTCAGTGTAGCTAGGTAATAGCAAAGAATCTAGATCAACATGTTGTATATGGATAGCACATTGGAAGTCATGAAAGCAAACAATTCTTACTTGCTTGAAGTCTAGTAATATATTCTTCCACTTTTTTATTACGTTTTGCATTTCTGTATTCTTTACGAGCAACAAAACCCCTGTAAGCTGAAAAGAGATGTCAAAATTTAAATAATCCATTAGGTACACGAAGGGCTGTAAGAATAAAAAAAGTCTGGAAGAAATTACTGACACCCATTAAAATATTCATAAATTTTTTGCAGGCTTTCTCTTTCAAAAACAATGGCAAACAAGCTCGAGCAGTAAATCTACATAAAAACTATGTTTTCTGGTGTGTAAAGTTATTATGAATGAAATTAATACAAAACACAAGAGAATGAGAATGTAGTACAAGATGATGTTTGAAACGTATTAAAAATTTCAGCTGATGTCTCCATCAACAGTGTAATTGGTCTTATTATCTAGGCCAGTTAAAACATTTTATTTTCATTATTATATCATACAACCTTGTCAGAGCACGTCAGAATATTATTAGTAACTATCATCTGTGCAATCACATCCTTACATTGTTAAAATTGCCTTTTAAATGTAACATTGATAAACGTAACTTCAATAAAGAGATTGTCACATCCTGGTTAAAAGAAATTTTTCTTCATAAGAACAGATAGCAACACGTATAAGATATTTTGTCAAATGTAACAGCAGGAAAACAGCAAAATCCACATCCAGCATGCACATCCATCTATCAACTGTACACATGCACTAGCTTTAAGCAAAATGTTAAATGTTTTAAAGCTATTACCTGACTGTATTTTAATAGCACTTTGTTCCCTTTGTTCCTTTATCTTTTTGTATCTCCTTGAACCCAGCCACCCTCTGACACAAGCTTGAATCAAAATAATCATGTCAACTGTCTCCTTCCGCATTAGATTTAGCTGCTCCACATGATAGTATTTGAGGAATACCTTAAAAAGAGTAGGCAGACAAGTTTTAGTTACCCACCCAGGCCCTTTATTCGCTCAATCCATTTAACATCAACAAGAGTTACAAGCTGTTTTCAAATGATGAATAGACTCTTTAGCTGTAGTACCTAAAGGATCATTCTTGTTAAAGATAGCATTTTGACTGTTTAGGATATTAAGTTTACCTTACTCTCCCTTTCAACATTTTTGTCCGTCCCTGCTTATTTATTCTTTCATGGGAAGGTGTTTTAAAGTCCCAATGCAAAACTTCAGTCTGTCACTATAAATCTGTTTTCAAAACTATGAGGCTGACAGTTTTGCTAACCTCACAAATCTGATGTGTTACATAAACATGATCCAAATCTGGAACCTTCAACCTCTCTGCTTTCCAATTTTAAATCTAAGACATTCTTTATTTACTAAATTGCTTTTATCAAGCATGAAGCTCATATAACCCCTGAAAAACTAGTCCAGCACAAGGGCTACAAACACATTCCTGGTGTGTATTAGGATAAAATAAACTGTAGAAAGAGCTTGTGCAATTAAGACAATAATTATGCTTATTTTGCAGAATCCCCCCAATCCTGATCACTTGGTATAGATACAGGTTAACCCTAATTAAAGTAAATGTAAGCTATAGATCTCACATCTCAAGATATGCTTCCTTTGACTGCATGTTTTCCATTAGCCTCACTAAGACAGCAGAGGGAAAGAAAGGTTGAGGAGGAGGTAAATTCATGGCTTCTGTCCCACCTATCCAGGAAGATGTCTCAGAAGAACAGTTGTTTCTTCTACACTGAGGTAATTTCAAATAGTTTAGGATCCATCCTTCTCTCTATCCGTATCCTTATCCATATCCTTCCTGGGCACTTCTGTTACACTAGCAGATCGAGAGACTTGGTGCAGTACTTGTCTGATGCTTCTTTTCTCTGGCAGACCTTCTGAGATCTGTCAACTGGGGGGTGGGGGGGTGTGTTCCTCTGGCACACTGGGAAGGCTAGTGAGCTAGCACCAAAAGCAGGAGTATGGGAACAGACATATGGTCCTCTTATAATAAAGTATTCCCCCCACTTCACATATATGGGATTATCTGGTTATCTCTTCCCCCAGTGCTCAAAGTCTGCTACAGAGGTCTCAGGCTGGAAAGACAAAACCTCTTCCTCTGCCTTTGTGAGTCTGATTGCCTCACGGAAGAAGTATAACTTATTTTCCTTAAGGAAGCTTGGACTAACCTCACTGGGATCCTTACTACCACATTTTTTGAGAGGAAATGAAGGCAGCGTTGTTGTCACAGGCTGCTTTGCACTGTGGCCTCACTAAAGCTCATCTGAACTTTAACACTTTACAGGGTCAGAATTTCAGCCAGATATCAGGGAACAGTACCCAGCAAAGCATGTTTTTTTAAAAACAATAGAGACCAAGAGCTACTCAAACCAAATGGGTGAGAAAACAAATTACTTAATAAGTTAACAATGACATACTGCAATAATGCAGATACAGTATATTAAAAAATTACTTTCGTTTTTCCAAGAACCCAGTTGTCAAGGTGGGCTTTTTCCAAGATGGCAGCACAGGTTTCTGGGCTGACTGGAGGATCATCATTTGTTTTGTAACAGATGAGGTAATACCTAAAGACAAATATATGATTCTTTATTCCATTAATAGTGAGCAATAGATGCAAATACATTTAAACCATTCATTTAAGTAATAAAAACAGTTGCATGAAAGAAAACATAGCACTGAAAAAAACAAAGCAGCATATGAAAGAAATTGCTATGATTTATATGCAGTACTGAGAAACTCAATCAAAAGTGGATGAGTGACATGTTGCACACCCTGGAGGGTTGTTTAATTCTATATCAACACCAGAAGGCTTTTAAAAACTATGCAACCCAAGTAGAGCTGTGCAGCAGTTCTTTGCTGCTCTGGCTCTCTGTGTTCTGTGAAAGTGATTTCAGTGGCAAAATAAAAATATTTTTAAACTTTTTCTGCCTAAATTATCTTATTTCATATCTAGAAATGTCATGAAAATTTGGTATCTTATCTCATATGCTAGACCATCCTTTGAGATAGTTAGCATGATGTGAAATGCATCCCAGTTCTTATTACCTCCTTGGATTCAGCTTTGCAGATCCTTTTGGAACATATACGTGCCGTTATGACATATCATACATAAGCATTTAATCTGACAAACTCATTACTCAGAATTAATTCTGACTAGGAAAAGAGGTCAGGATGCTCACACATAAAAATTACCTGTAACGTACCAGCTCAGCTGCTGTGTAGGAAAGTTCTTGTGTGTTCCAGGACTTTCCAAAATGCTTCATAACAAAATGAATCATACCTATCTTGTTTTTTTTTTTAATTGAGGAAAATTACACAAATTATGTGTGCTCTCTGACAGTACATTCTGCTTTTTTTCTTGTTATTTAGCCTTTATACACAAAGCTTGGGTTGTACCAGCTTTAAATAACAGTAACAATTTCCTCATGGAATAACAAAAAAAGAGACAATGTTGATTCCTGCATTATCACCAATTCCTACAGTTCCTTTTTATTTCCTTTTACTACACAATAAATTGGCTTATTTTTATTCTAACAAAATAATTTTGCCATTATCCCAGGTCTACCTGTAACTCTCAACTATTAAGAAAAAGAACGACAAGGAGATAGATACTTAATAAAAATTCCTTTGTGTCTGAGAGCTATAATCCTCAGTGCTGGAGATCTGCACAGCCTCACTGTAATCAGGAGCACGCTCTCTGGAGAGCTACCCCGTTATGTTCACTGCTTTCCTCTCTTTTACCTGAACAGTAAAATTTTTTATAATGAGCAGTGGCCAAAAGCCACGCACATCTTGATGCAGTGATAACTACCTTTTCTCATGCTGTACTCTTCCAAAACAGTAACAGTCCCAGGATTATTCTTTCCAGAAACAGTGTTATAAAAACATCACTTTGTTCTTCCTCTCTTTCCTCGTGCACCTGCAGCACTCTGCTGCTAGCTCTCTGTTTCTAGTGCACTATTAGTTTTAAGTGCTTCTGTCTGAATGGGTGTTGCTTGCTTCTTCCCAGTTTTGATCTCCATTCCACAAATCTCAGTTCTGATTGAGGCAAATACTCAGGGTCTTTATTTGTAAAAGAGAAATACAGATTAAGTGCTCAGAATTATTTTTTTGGGGTGGAGGAAGAAGAGATAGTTAAAGGAATTATAAAATCATAGTGAGTTCATTACTCTTCTTCTTAATAAGTGACTAATACTTAGAAATTGTATTTTAAAAAAACCTATGCACTTAATGAACTTCTCAGTCCTAGATTAGCAATACCAAATTATCATCCACCCTGCACAAAGCAGATGCTGCACAGTGCTGAATGTCAGGAGCTAGAGAACCGTAGTCCTCCTTGGATGCTATTGCTCCAAATTCTTGGCTGTAATTTGAAGCACTGCATTTCTAAACCTCAAGTCTTTGAAGAAAACTTTCATATTACAAGCAAGACAATTTTTACCCAAATGTGCAAGGAGCCTGAAACAATCATCCAAAACAGGTCACTAATCTTGTGCCTGAACTACACTTTGTCATCCAGTCTGTAATCTTCTTTGTCACAGGAAATGTCTTTGTGTTTTTTCTTTAAAGACCATGCCAAAGACACTGCTGATGCTTAGCAAACACTGGCAGCAATGATAGGAGAGAAAAAGGCTTCTTCACATCAATGTTACCGTTTTATGAAGTTAGCGAACAGTATACGGTGTGAATAACCCTGTCTTCGAATTCTTGCTGTCTCCAGAATTCCTGTGTAACGCAGCTGAACCAACACTTTTTCTTTATCAAACTTGTTTGCCTGCCGGTCATTGTTTGGCTTGATGCACCTGACAAAATGAGGCTGGCCGACGACCATTTTGGATAACAAATCCATCAGAGAATACTGCAAGAAAGTAACAAGACATCTGCCACCAGGATATTCATAAAACTTGTATAGAGCTCCATGTGTAGCTGAAATTTTATTGCATATGATCAGAATCATGTCCAAATCCATTTACCAGTAAGTTGGTACTTTAATGGTAGATGAAGTAAATGACCCAACAACAATTCTAGCTTTGATAAGATCTCTAAGTTACTAGTGTATGCTACTTGAGAGAAACAGTGATTGAAAATGGATGTACCAAATTCCACTCAGAACATTCTCACAAACTGCCATAATGTCTAACATGTCTCCTTATACTTATTTGCTTCTCTTGGAACCTTGCTAGGTAATTATAGCCCGCTTTTTCTTTTTTCTGTTGTCACCTATTTGAAGATCCTTACTCACACAGAAAGTAAATCATCTGTCTACGGATGGGAAGTGGAAGAGCACCAAGCCAGTAAATATTGCCATCCCTTCATTAGACTGGAGGAAACTAAGGCCACCCCAGAAGAGGAGCTGCTCAAACTGCTCTGATCTAGCACATCCTGTTTATTGTACAGGCTGATGATGATACTATAGCTGCCGTGCCAAGAGGAAACTTTTGAGGAAGGCAAAACTAGAAGTACACAAAATCACAATTTCAAATTTGCACTTTTCCCACGTCACATGTTTTGTAAAATTGCTTCATGGAAGGATTGTATTAAAACACAAATGAAGAGGCTCATTCCTCAAGATTCAACCTGACTCAATAGAAAGAGGCAGCCAGGAGGTAATGCAGTTCAGCAGTAGGTTGGATACGGGAAACTAGTGTAGGACGTCAAGAGCCATATGTTTCCTATTAAAATGTGCAATTCCATTCTGGACAGACGCTGCACCATGCAGCAAAGTGCTTAATTAGCCTCATCACTAGTGTGCCAATCGAACACAAACAAGTAGGACACGCTAATGGATAATTTTTTTTTTCCATTCAGGCTGAGGTGGCAGATGCTTTTCTCAATCACCCATAGACTTCTGTGTATGAGTAAACCAGTGGGGCTGAAGCTGAATCTTCATTTAAGAGCATTAGCTAGCATGATCTGAGCAGGGATTTCCACTACAGAAAATAATAACAGAAAAGTGTAAATATAAGTAATTCATTTGCAGCCTCTGATGATAGATGTGCTGGTAATGCACTGAATCACAGACATTAGGTTTGAATGAGATTCAATAAATTTTTCCACCTAGAACTTTAAAATACCATGCAGCTTTGGATCGCCATGATACCTAGGTTGAAATTATCCTTCACAGTCCACAAAGCTGTGCAATTGTATCTATTAAACAGAGATCTTGCTCCTTACTGTTCTCTGTCATAGGTGTAAATAAACTCTCATGGGTCATGAACATCACCTCAGCCATCTTTAAGTTTTTGCTGGGAGAGATGACTAAATAAGAGTTGGAAATTCAGAGCTGAGCCCAGGTGAACCAACTCTGTGCACCACTTGGAGGAAAGGATGCTCTTCACAGCTATTTTATATTGCAGGACCAGCAGCATAGCCAGTGCTTGGGAAGGTCAAGAGCACTGCTGAAGGAGCCACAAGGATGGACTCAGGACAGCCTCTGAGCAGTGACCATTGAGATCTTTCTCTGGAGCTCCTGCTTCAAATTAACTTTGCCCTCTTGCTTCTTAAACTCTTAAAGAAATGCTATGCCACTCATGTCCAACCTTTATCTCCCTTGGTGGAGAAACAAGCAAGTGAAAGATTAATATCAATCATCATCCATCATCATGACAGAAATGTGGCTGTGTAATCAAGTACAATTAAAGATGAAACATCACAATCTTCTCTAGATATTTGTACTGCACAGACCACTGCACCATATATGCAGTTCACAAACTCTAAATGGATCACTGTTGACTCTAAGTCAACAGGTGCATTTCAAAAGTTGAAAGAATAAACATTTATTCTACTCTAGAAAAAAATTATTAAAAGATCTTATATCTTACTCTAAAATAAGAAGCGACTGTCTGTGTTTTCATGCTGGTTGTCTCTCTTGGATGATGTCCGGTATCTCCTGTTTCATTCTATAAAGATGAAGAAAGAAAATGACACTTCTTATCTCTGCTGAGCCTCCAGTGCCCTTACCAATGCCATAATAAAGCACCCCTCAGAGAACATAATTAATAAAAAAAGAAGTACTCTAAACAGAAAAAGTTACAGCATGATCACTAGCACAAATCAGTTACACCAGCGTTACATTACTTTGCTACACAATACACAAACATTCACACACAGAAGACACAATTTGATGACGGAGCATCTAAATAGCTGCCACAAATAACCTGACAATGTCTGAGGTCCTGTCTGTTATTTCATCATCACTACTACTTAGACAACTGGTAGTTCTCTGAGGAACTTGACTATACTCCACACCGATATTTTAATTTCTCTTTTTGCTACAATACAGCTAGGAAATAATAATTTTTTTCCCCTGAATTTGTTATAAAACTATAGCCAGAAAGAAGGGAAATGTTAGGTTTTTACCTCACGGAAGGAATATGAATTGCACAACACAAAGATATCCAGCTAAACAGAAAAGAAAATAGGAGAGGGAGAAAAACCAAGGAAGGGGTTACTTGCTTACTTTTAGTACCGGTAACAGTATTGCCTTTCTAGTTTAAATTACGGTTCAATGCAGAATCACAAAATCAGTTTTATTACCTTTGTATGACTGATGGATTTCTGTGGGGTCCACATTTGGTAACTGATTGTAGTTTTGCTTTTAGTGTGTGCCAAGTTACCTATGGAAGATGAAAGAAGGCAACCTACCAAAATGCTTACATCTCATCTAAACTGAAAACTATGCTGAACCATCTTATTCATGCTCCCAGTGTAACCATATGATTATTATAAAGGTTGTTGACTTTTTCGCAGTATGTCCTTGTTTCCCCTTTCACCCTTGGCATGGAACAAGCTCTGAAGAAGTTGCATTAAGTCGGAACATGGGCTGAATTTTCCTCCTTCAGCACTTATGTCACCTACTAGAGCAAAAAAATAAACAAAGACTGCTGCAGAAGGTAAGAAAGATATATCTTACAGCATCCGTGTGGCTTTACCCTAAGGATGTTATTGTACTGTTCTAGTTCTAAGGCTACATATATATATTAGTTAAAAAAAAAAGTGCCAGCACCCTTCTCTAGCCCTAAGGGCAAGTGACATAGCATGACTCAGGTCTATACAGCTAAACTCTATACTTCACAACTCTTTTAACCTCCTGGTAAAAATAAGGTTGCATCTTTCCACAGAGCTTGTTGGAAACCATCGCTGGCCTGTGCTTTCCCTTGCAGTGTGACTAGGTATTTCTGGGAGACTGCTAGCTGACATGGTCCACAACTGTCCCAGGGAGGCACGCTAACAATTAATTAGAATGGGCAGTCCTGTGGAGTGTTTCAGCTACTGTTCACTGGCTCTGTTTGGTTTACTAGCATACACATAGTCTTAAGATTCTAACCTTGGAATTCTTAATCGAGTAATACCTGTATTATGATGACTTGAAGGACTAGGTGCATTGGACTGGTTTACACAGACACTGATCTTCTAAAGGAATAATGAAAACTGCTGAGGTCTCCATCTTGTCACTCTATGTTGATAAAGCTCAACCACTGCTGCATGCTGCCCTTGCTTCTGCTAATAACATAAAACCTCTGGAATCTCACTCTCCACTGGGAGAGCCTGTAATCTCTGTGCTCAGATACTATCAGTAAGAGGTGGGTAAGAGTTGGATAAACAACTGCAAATATACAGCATGCCAAGATAATGCATCATGTATTATGTGATGATATCAAGTGCTAAACCTCCCTTGGGCTTAGCTGAATATCACAGGGTGGGAAGGAAAGAGAGAAGATTACTCACACCTACTTTAACCTATCTGAAAGTAAGGTGTCTACAGAATCCCCATTGTATTCAGTGGAGAGAGGCACCTTCAGAGGAGATTTATCCCATTCAAAGAGAAACGCCTGAGATAGGCAAGATGGGTTGGACTCTAAGTAAACCTCTACATTTCCACTGGTTCTAGATGAATAACTTAGATCAGAAATCTAACTTCTAGTTGGCTATCGCTGGATGGTTTGGGTGAGTTTTGAAAGGCTACACACAGTGTTTCATAATATCTAACAAGGATAAACCAACCTTCAGAGTTATCTTGCAAGACATTACCTAAGACTTGGGATCAGTTCCTGGGACCAGTTGGGCCCTGACTTTGACTCTACAGAAGTTATAGTTTAGTATCTTAGCAGATATCAACAAATTAAAAAGTTCAGGCAAGGACATTGAACTCAGTGTTTTCCCAGGAACACTGACTTAAAATACACCTTCAAAAGCAAATTTTGCATTCCACCAGCGAAGCTCCCTTTGTGAAGAATAGGACCTTTGCCAAAACCTCAGTTTCTGTAAGCTATGATAACATTTTAGAGAAATTTCCATCAAGCTCTTCCAATTTAGCTTTTCTGTTCTACTACATCTCCCATCTAGCTGTACAAGAAAGTAACGTTGTAAGGTACTTACTGTATGACACCAATGCCATCACACAGGGAGTAATACAACACAATAGCAAACTGATTGTGAGGAGACTTACCCATCATCCTATGGGCAGGTAGGACACTGCAAAGACCTGGTTCAACTAAGGTCCAATTTAGGAGTAATTTCTGTACAGCCAGTCATATTCCTCCACCCCAACTTATGAACTCCCTGAGGAAAGTCTCACTACTAGAACCCCATCAGTTACCTACTATAAAGGACTAAAAGACTGGGGAAATAGAGGAGTGTCTCCTCACTCTTTGCAGCAGATGTTAGGCCGCAACCTTGGTTCTCTACTGCTTTAAAGAAAAATCGCACTGAGACAAAACAGGTAATTTATATATGCCCTGTCCAGAAAAGGCCTGTGACTTACCTGATCCTTTCTGTTCAGTCCTCAACTCAAGGGGTGCACTCCATTCCCTGTCTTGCTCCCCTACCCTGAAGAGAGGACCCTGAAAGAAGCCTCTACCACCTCCTTGGCACTTCACCAGACCAATCCCTCCCCTGCAGCTTGAGATGGCTGGGGCTCCATTCTGTATAGATTCTAGGGTTGGAAAGTTAAGCCACAAAGTGTATAATGTCATCAACAAATGGTCGTATGAAACCTAGCAGTGGTCATCACAAAGGCTAGAGAAGAATAAGATTACTACAGTAGCAATACCTGTTTTTGTAAGAGGATGGGTTGCCAACTGTCGCGTCAGATTGTTTTCAGATGATCGCAGTAGCAGCACAATATCAGCTGGCAAAGTATCTCTATTTTTGGCTAGGAATCCACTTGCATTATACAGAACCTGTTTAAAAAGTGCATTTATGCATAGTCTGGGCTTTTGAAAAGTAATTATAAATTTAAGCACTCTGGCATGTGGCTTTTAATATACCAAGATACAAAAATAGTTTTTCAGCCATCAGGCTCTCTCTTGTTTACAGTCTTCCTTTTGATCATTGAAAGTTCTAACTTTTCAATACAGAGAACCATTATGATGCAGATCACTAAAAGCAAATCAATCATTCTAAAGTAGCTTGAGACATTTGTTTTCCTTAATCCAGTGTGGATTTATCACTAGGACAAGTGTGTTGTAGTCCTCATTTACACCAGTACATGTGTAAATGCACAATTAGCAATGCACTTGCTTTCAACAACATCACACATGATTATTCATATGATTGTACAATCTTTCTGTCCCATTCATATCATGCTGTACTGGACCCAGGACTTACCACTCTTCCTAGAGATCCCTGTATTAATTGTAGAGGAAGTTTGCAAAATCACAAACGGCATATTGGCAATTGAAATCTCTGTTAAAATTCCAGGAATGGTGTACCTAACTCAAAATGTACCTCCAGGGCTCTATCTTAATGATGCTGTAAAGGACCCACAAGAAAACCTAGCCTGTGAAGGGTACAAGATACTGGCATATTTAATTTAGGAAAAAACCTCACAAAACAACCCAGTAACAGTCTTAAATTACAAAAAAGGTTTGTAAAGGAAGAGGAAATAAATTGTTCTCCAGTTCCACAGCAAACAGGACTGGGAGTAATGAACTTAAATCACAGCAACAGAGATATAAACTAGACAGTAGGAGAAACTTCCTAATGAAAAAGCTTGTTGGAAATTGGAAAGGGTTGATGGCGCACTGGTGGAATCCCCATCTTCAGTGGCTGGTATTGGGAATGTTACAGGGAGAGCTGCCTCTCTGCTTCTCAGCAGTGAGGTATGCTATGCTGGTGAAGTGTAATTCAGCTGGAGATGAGATTCAGAGGAGTTACTGCAGGCCACTTGTAACTGGGTGTCTTACACAAGTGGCAAATTGTCTTCCATCAGCCGAGGGGCAGTATGTTGCCTCCTCTGAGGCCAGCTGTTCCACCACTGCACAGACCCAACATTGTTTCCTAGGTGAGACAGCAATGCCCACTCCATACCCCTTTAAAAGAGCTCAAGAGGAGGTAGGAACTCCTGCTTTCACAGGGCAAGGTTCAGGTGACCAGTGGCATCTTGTCGCAATGCATCAGCAGCTCCTCCTGAGTTTGAAAACCATGTGCAGCAAGTCACCTGAAAAGCATGTGCAGCAAGTCACCTGGTACAGGAGGGCAAGACTGCTCATCAAATGATGCAGAAAGCAGGGCCTGCACTATCTATCTGGCTGATGACAAAGTATAGAACTAAGAAGTAAGGCTGATGGGGTGTAGGAGGTAGGAGAAAGAATGGAGCTAGAGCCTGATTCGAAGCAGTGGGAACAAGCATGGCACAGGACTTTGAGGAAGTAGGGTGAAGAGCACCGAGCTGCATTACATAATGGTTATTTTTTGGTTCTGCTATAATACAGTCAGTTCATTTACTTGGTGACATTTAAGAAAAAGACATTCCTGCTATTGCTTTTTTTGTGAGGGAAAATAACTTTCCAATTTACTTTTGATGTGTAAGGCAATGCCAAAATTTCCATGTCAGGCCTGAATATATGAAGGTTGAGAACCAACCTAGCTGACCTCTTCCATTTCCTTCCAGCCCTACTGTTCCACAGTCCCCAACTAATATCATTAGGTCTCTTACCTTTCCTGCATAATGGTAAATCCCAAAGGTTAGATCTACTCTTTTGGGCCTCCAAAAATATTTTGACTTCAAATTATCTTCAAATTTTTCTGAAAGGAAACACATAGCTTATCTTACTGGAGTTACTGTACAATAATTGTCTTCTGAAGCTGTATCCCTCTAAGGATATTGCCTGACTTCTCAGACAATGCAGCAGCACGAAACAGACTCTGATGTTTTTAAGGACAAAGATACCATAATTGTCCTGTAACAAAAGGCATTGGATAGAGAATATGGGAGTTCTTGGATCAGTTGCTTATTTTGTACCGTTTTCTTTCTGTGTCATCTCAGAAAATCACTTGCCCTTCTAAGCCTTTGATCTTCATATATGAAACAATGTAGTAATTCTTCCTAAGGATTCCTTGGGGAACTGTGAGGAAACATTTATCAATGGATTGAGGGCCTCTGTACTGTAGACTAAAAAGTATGAGGATAGAAAGACAACAAGCTCATATAATTGCTTTAGCATGGGCATTGTTACTGGATGTTATTAGGTTTTGTCATTGGGTGTTGGTTAAAACTCTCATTTGACACTGCACATCCAAAAAGGAGTAAAACAAGGATTTATCTGTGCAGAAACCCCATTGAAATAACTAAATCAACCGTAACTGCAACTACTCAGCAGCACTGAAATATTCAGGATCTGAACAACATATTTAGATGTTTTAATTTTAATTTCGGAATAGAAAAAACCAGGAAGCATAATTTTCTGAAAGGCACTCAGGCAGGTTTGCAACCATTACCCTTAAAAAGTACTAAAATTCTTGTTCAGATACGGCTCATCAAAAATCTCAGAGCAGAACATGACTCAACTTTGAAAACAGTGTTCTTGGCATATGAACCTAGAGTCTTAACTCAGTTTGATCTTTATCTTTCAAGCCCTGCAGCTAAAAATTCCTGAAGGTAGGAGAATTCAAAGCCTGGATCAGCAGCTTATGTTCCTTTGTACTCTTGATGTTTCTCTATCAGCTTCAAATACACATCCATCCCTGCATGCATGCCTCCCTCAAACATACTGTGACACTGGAATGTGGCCTTGCTAAAAGCATAACTAGCATATAGCCTAAACTGGACATGGCAAACAGAAATCTAACAGGGAGACATCCTGCGAAACTGTGAAATAAACCATATACTTACCTACAAGTGTCTGATCTGTTGCTTGTGGGAATCGACTTTCCTCATCCAGCAGGGACAATAAACCCATTGGTTTCTGCAGGAACATATCTAAGAGGGGCCTGTTGTCCTCATATTCTATAACTCTTGCATCAACACCTTCATATAGGTATTCATTCTGTAACAAACAACAGAAGGCAAGCTTTGTCTATGTTTACAGAACCACTTCAGAAATTAATTCACAAACTGTCAATTGTAGCAAATTAAAACTACACTGAAAAGTATGCCCTGGGGCTAAAGACATCAAGGTTTTGCAGAAACAAATGTCAGATGGGACATATCACACTGTCAGGCTATAGACTTTGATTTGCCTTTGGATATATAAGTTTTTGGTAAAGTAAGATGTTTTTGGTAAAGTAAGATGTTTTCCAGGAATATGCAAGAAGTAAAGAAACAGAGTTGAAGACGATAAAGTAAGCGTTTGCAGTGGAGATCACAGTGTCAATTTGCTTCCGTGGTCTGCAATGTCAAAAATATTTCTTAATCATGTAGAACTACATTTACATTCCCAACTCATTGTTCAGCTCTGTGATGTACAGTGGCCAAGATTTACAAAAGTGACCAGATTACAGAGGCTTCACTTGTTTGTTCCCCCTCCTCAAACACCTGGAAAAGTTCTTATGTGGAAAAAAATGATGCATACTTCCTAATATTTAAAGAATGGTGTACATAGTTTCTAAAAATTAAATAAATTGTCCCAGGTTGGCCTTTACAACACTTCCATTCCTTTTAAAGAACTAGGAAAAGGTATTCAGCAAGATTAAAAAACAATAGAAAAGTTGTTTAGTTGTTGTTTTTTTTTTTTTTTCTCTTGAAGACTGCAAATATCTTTGGATTTCTACCAGACTGAGAAAAACCTGATAACAAATGCTGTGTCCACAGTGTGTTGCAATGGTTTTATCTTGAAAAAAATCTAAATTATAGCTGAAGAATACAAGAATGACTTTCTTTAATCCTTCAGCAAGGCAGAGGACAGCCATAGATTTACCAAGAGAAAGATGCCCTAGGACCACCACCCGTCCATTATTTTTACCTGCATTATGTAATGCAACAGCAGTTATCCACTGCACAGTGCTCCCATCATATAGCAGGGCTGCCTTCAGTCCTGTGCAGGCTATGCTATGAAACACGTAATTAAACCTTTTGATCTACTTTAAAAATCATCCCTCTTCCAAAGGATAGGACTTTATAAAAGTGTTGTATTAATTCATGGTGTTAACATTACAGTTGCGCTATCCTGAATTCATTGTAAGAAGAGTGTCATGAACATGAATGATGGCTAATATTAATGAGTTCAGAGACCTCTAACCCTGAAAGACCTCTCCTTATGTGTCATTCACTTGAGTCTGAATGACAGTCAGGGGTGAGTGAAGAAGGCAATACGTTGAGTATTTCAAAAAGGAGTTAACTGCCGTATACAACAAAAAAGCACATGTTATTAGACACCGTACCTCTTCATCTCTAAGCCGAAGAGAAACAGAAAAATTAATAAAATCAGTAACACTGTCCTGGAAAAACAGGTCCAAATATATCTGCTTATTCATTTGAAAGAGAACACAGAATATATACCTAAATCCTTCCAGTATCCAGATTGATCTAATTTCCCTGGACACTCTTCATTCTAAGGATAAATTATGGCTCAGTTTATATGCCTGTACAAGGATGTAAGCAGTAAGAATCTCTCCTACAGCCCCATGAGGGCTCCTCATCTCAGACACATAACATTAACTTCATTCGTGTCAATCCTGGAGCAGTGGACAGGTGGAGTTTTGCTTTTTATTTTAATCAATGACCTGAGTAGCAGAAGAGTAGACAGAAGAGTAATAAATGTATCACTGATATAGGCAAGAAGTTAATTATATACTTGTAGAAGCTACTGGCAGGAAGGGAATGAATCCGTGTTATCTTCCAAAGATAACACTGCAGTAGGGACAGCTTAGCTGAGGGCTACAGCTGTAGAACACACAGATGTTATGTTCATGAAACCAGCTGTTACTGCTTAGGAGTATTAAGGGGGAAAAGGGAAGAGATTGTTCAGGATGAATCTATGAGAAGAGTGTTTCTGTGTCACTCAGACATCCTCAAACAAGCTCTCACAGACAACCCATCTAATAACTTTTACCAACTTCATATACTTGTGAGGCTGGTTTAGAAAGCTGATGAAAGAGTTCTGTTTGAAACTGGAAGGAGATCTGTAATATCTGCACTACTACACTGTAACAGCAACATCTGCTCCCCTCCCTGCCTGGCCAGTGCACAAGGCCTGACCTCCAAGCCTGCAGTGTATGTGACTGTTCGGTCTTTTGTGTCTGCACCTCGACAACTGAATGAGTGTCAGCACTGACACTTTTGGTAATGCTGCCATCTGCCCAGTAGGATATGGAAGGAGTTCACTCCATCGCCTCCCATGGGCTCCTGGAGGATGGCTGATAACCGAGTCTTCCAGGCACCAGTGTGACAGATGGCTCAGAAATAAGATACTACATTACATTTTCTTATGGAATGCTGGTCTTCAACCATATTATTAGGATACAAGCAGCAAGGATAAAACCCTTAATGATGCACGTCATAAAACTGTAATGAAATAGATATTATTTGAATTAATAAGCTGAATCAGTTACAGGATCCTGTAATCACCCATGACGTTTTATGACAAGAAAGCTCCTTAAAATAGCAGCTTCTCATTGAAATTCTAAAGTATAATACACTAGAAAGTATTCCTATGGATGGGATGTCTGAGGAATGACTGAGTTACACTAATACTTGGGTTTTTATCTCATCTCAGTATTGCATGGTATCTTTCCTGTGATCAAAACTGGGCAATATTAGCTTGTGCAATCTGGTTTCACTTAACAACAAGAGAATTATTAAATGCATTAGGAAATGGTCTTTATGTTGAATAAAAACAAAAAGTAATGGCATTTTGCTGAGAACATGGTATGATGACGCTTTGGTTTAAATGGGAACACAGGAGACTTATTCAGAATGAACCTTTTCCAGCTTAAAGTAGAAGATATAATTGTCATATAAACATTGCCTATATTTAATGCAAAAAGTAGCATCCTTCCAATTGACAGTAAATTTGCCACTTTCCAAAATGTTTTAGGTATTTGACATTACACCTTTTACTTTTTATGGAAGAATCACAAATGAGAAAGAAATGGGAGGGTCATATGGCTGGGGAGTGTTACCTGCCAATCATGTTGCTGACAGAATTAACTTACATCAGTACATTACACGTAAAGGAAACACCTTGAAGGACAGGACTGAAGGTGCAAAAGTCGTGCTTTGCTTAATATTAACCTAAAAAAAGCTTGTGCCAGCACTCATTCCACTTAACTACAGACACACAAAAGAAGTGACTAAGTTGAGTGCCCAAACTTCCTCCCCAGTCAGTGGAGTCAGAGATGTATCTATTTGTTTCCACTATCAGGAATCTAAACTATCTTTATCTGAAACTATATTCCCCACTTCAGGCTTTCTGTTAAATTAGAGAAAGGAGATTGCATTCAGGCCTAAAAACCTTTATTCTTAAATGCAAACATTAAGTCAACAATAAAGAATAAATTCCGTTAATTTTGACTTGAGTTCTCCACATTGGATGCAGACTGCTCTAGCAGACACCCTGAGTGTTGATAGTACCACTGTTCCTTCCTACTATTCCTATCACTTCTGAGGACATAATTTTGTATGCCACACTTTTTTTTTTTTTTGACGAAAGCAAAACTCTGAACACTTTTTAGATTCAGATACAGAAAAGAACCATTGACAATGCTAAAAACATGTCACCTGCAACACTGAAAGTACAATTCAGCCATATGAGTTCATTTACTATTTGGCTTCATTGCTCAAGTTGCCAAAAAATTATTCACCTTTCCTATATAATCACTGCTTATTAGGTTGACATGGGTTAATTGAGAACTAGACTATAATCAACTGATTTAGGCCTTGACTTCCAACTAGATATGTCAAATTTCATCTAATTGCATGTGGTATGGAATTGAACAGGGCAAAATAGGGAAAGAAATGAAGAAATAATGTCCCTGTAAGTTTTACTTCTCTTGAGAGAAGTGTGAAAGAAATTAAATTCTGCAGTCTTCCTTGGGTAGATCTACAGGGTGTAATGCAGTGTCATGCCAGAGATTTCTGAGATAGCACAGAGCAATCTGACATGTCTGTCTAGCATTGCACAGGGCTGAGGAGAGATACTGGCCTGGGACCCGAGCAACAGGATAGCTCCATCAGCATGACAGTCAGCTTGGACTAATGAAAAGTCAACATAAAGGTCTTGGTGACTGCTGGCATCAGCCTTCTCCTAAACATAACTCCTGTCTTTTAGTGTTAAAGACACAAACTCTTATGTGTGTGTAAAGTCATGCAGACACATCAGCAAAGGGCAGGGGTCATCCTATTGTTTGGCTTTTACGTAAGTGATACTCTGTATCATTAACAAGAACAATTTCAGTCCTATGATTTTGAAAATATTTCCTTTTTTGCCATGTATAGAAAATTCAGTAATTATATTTTATATTTTCCTGCTTTCTCTTATTTGCCTGCAGGGAGGGCCTGTATTTACAATTAAAGTACATCACTGGCGTTAACTCAGGAGGGTCCTTACAGTGAACAGAAAAGATTCTGAAGCCACCTCCTTTCTCAAAGACTGTTCTTGTGATGTAAAACTGAAACAGCCATGTTATAAATAAATGAAAAGTGATGTCTTATAATGACTATGAATCATACTGCAAATCATGCCATGCCATTGGGTTGAAATGCAGAATAATATATTTGTCATTTCCAGGCTCTGAAAGGGGAGGGATTTACACCCACACTTGCATGAACTTAATTTATATAGCTCATTCTGCACTGCTGTAGTAATATCGTTGGAAACTGCTACAAGATAATATAATGAAGTTTGATATAATCTGGCGTAGTGTCATGTAAATTAAAGTAGACATCTTACTTGGTTGGTATTACAGGCAGGATATGGACACTTGTAATAGGAATATTAGGACTGGTATAAATGAAATATGAATGGAAATGTGCGTCTAAGTACCAGAAGAAAAGAGTCTTAGAAGAATGGCCTGTGATCTGAATGAAGAACGTTTGTTCACAGCAATAAAATTGAGGAAAGTGTTGCTTACATCAAGACCAGAAGGCCTTCACTCACATAAAAACACAGCACAGACAGCTAGCAAGCGGAACACCCTCTAAATCTGACAACAGGAGGATGACTGCAACATTACAGCACATCACATAACGCCCTTCCTTTTCCTACAAGCCCACCAAGGAAACTGACTGTAGGCATAAAGATGTATATATTCCAAAGCAAAACCAGATAATGACCTTGCCTGAGGATTACGGAGGCTGAAGTAAATAAGGTTCTGAGGCAAAAAACCACCCTGTAACAACTGATGATTGCTAAAGGGTGTAAAGGATCTGTCCAAAAACTATTTCAGCAAAACAAACCTAAGAGACATGATGAAGACTTGCTAGCTGGTGTCCCTTATTCTCTCTGGCTCTCACAAATGATCCTGGCCAGGCCACCTGAACACACACACACACACTTCCTAGTGCTTTCTATGTGGGTGCGAGTCAATGAAATCTATGAGAGAATGAGTGGGACTGACACACTTAGAGATTCTGTAAATAAAGATCACCTTCCCCTTCCATAAGGTCTGTGATTTTCATACTAATGTCCTACAGGGAGACATGGGAAAACTACGTTGTCAAAATCAGAAGTTCATTTTTCCCCTCATCTGCTCAGTAGCAAAATAACCACCCCGACCTCTGCAGCAGGGCATGCGCAGGACAGCAAACTGTTCCTACTAGATCGTGACACCGCAAACCTCCGCATTAATATATGTCTGTCCAAAATGTTCTGTATTAGGATATCTAGAAACAAATAAAGGCAGATTACACTGAACAGGACCCAAGTCTAATTAAAAAAGAGAAGGAGCATTGACAATATTTGGGTGTACAGGGATAGGGTTAGGAAAGCCAAGGCAGGTCCATCAGCAGCAAAGAGGCAAGTAGGGAAAATATGGTCTGCTGCTGAACGGGTGTGGATGACATGGAAAAGGCTGAGATACTTGATACCTTCTTTGCCTCGGCCTTGACTGATAATCCCAGGTCCCTGAGACCAGAAGGAAAGTCTGGAGCAAGAAAGGCTTACCCTCAGTGGGGGAGGATCAAGTTAGGGAACATCTGAACAAAGTGGATGTATGCAAGTCCATGGGACCTGGTCAGTGCTTGGATTTGAGAGGAATAAATAACAGTGGTGCAGTCTGTGCTACTTCCATCTTCCAGCTGTTAGAAACAGCAGTAGTCAAGTACTCTTTTTGTGTGAATTTATGTACTTTGGAAAGAAGATACCTAAGTAATTATAGTAGTTCAGGCTAATTTCTCTCTGACTTTTAGATGCTATTAAAGACAAGGAAATACTTGTGACTGAGAATCTTCCACATAAATCTATAAAAACAACTACAAGGTGTAAGACTGCAAGACAGCATTTCCTGAAATAATTGGAAATGGGATAAAACATTGATCCATATAAAAAATTTTCAATTTTATACATAGATATATACACCTCTAGACTGACGCATGTACACACCTGCATACACAGACACATTCCAAACTTGTATCTGTCTCATCCTTAAACTAAGCAGTGATTAGCACTGACAAAATACTCTTCTTCTGCTAACAATTAAAATTAGTATTCAGGAGGATTTTCATCTATCACCTTTCATAAAACCCAGTAATTTCAATAAAACAGAGAAAGCAGTATTTCACCTAAAATTTGAATCTTAACTGTTCTGCTCATACAGAATTCTGGAGTATTTCTGATTTCAGCACGATTATTTTTTTTTCCTGGACATGTTATTTCTTCAAATAACAATACTGAATAATGATTTAAAGATGGTTAATTTATTTCTCATGGAATTATTTACGAAGTTG